>NC_135503.1:21727793-21991614 GCF_052857255.1 Amblyomma americanum
CAACATAAGAATGAGCCCGCACCGGCGGTCCAACTTTTTTCACGTCTTGCCCAGAGAAAACTAGGAGGTATACTTTATATACATACGCCAGGAAATGCGGCCGGTGCGGCCGCGTATAAATATAAGCCCTGCAAACCATCACATTTATTTCTACGAAACGTGTGAGAACCGTTCAAACGCCGAAGCATGCTTCGTACTACACTTCAGCGCCTTTAATCCACAAACCCGTTCTCACATTGAGATGTAAGACCGTAAGCTGCAGTTTTTCGTTGCGGGACATACGCTCGCGCGTCCTAAGTGTGGGGCATTAGAACCTGTGTTCGCATCGACCACGGTCCTATTTTAGGTACGAACCACTGACATTTATTACAGCCCCAAATACCGTCACGAGCAGACAAACCCAGATCATTTGCGAAGCAAGCATAAGGGGGAGAGATTGAGAGAAAAGTGAAAAAAAAAAAATAAACGGCGCCGTCCGATTACGGCAACAAGCGAACCGAGCCCAGAAAGGTATACACCACCCCCGTTCCATTCGCCCCAGGACACTGCCGGTCACGCCACTTGAAAAACGAGCTGCTTCCGCTCCGAATAGGTGCGGACACATGGGGCCACGGCGTCCCGAAGTTCCCTCGCAACTTCGCAGCCTTTTTCCCGCCGCTCGAAACGCGTATCTGCTCGTCACGTGATTCGCTTCTGATCTCCCGCTTATTTTAGCTCTTTTTTTTTCGGCGCACACGCACACACAGCGGTTGCGAGCCTCAGCCATTATTTATGACCACGCGCGCGGAATTCACAAAAGAGCCAGCGGAAAGCGGGTCGAAAGGAAGCAACCAGAAAAGAGAGGACACGCGGCTGTCCACCACAGATGGAGACGAGGGGGATAAAAAAAGAGGGGGGTGGAATGGGCCGGGCTGCTTCCTTTTTTTTATCAATATTTGTCATGCAAAAATAGAAAAAAAACACACGGGACGCGCGGACAGAGAGGCAGACAGATGTAACAAAGGAAAACCAAGCGATTCGTGTGGCAGTGGCAAAAGATGATACACAGTGCGGGCAACGGAATACTGGAGGCCACTTTGCACAATTGATTTCGGACACCGCCCAAGCAAGCATGACGACCAGCGCGCTGGTTTGGCCGCCGAGGGTTACAGATGGAAAGAAAAGAAGCTATTAAATAAACAACGAGGGCGTAACGAGGAGCAGAACATCGATGGAGGCAAAGCAACAATTTAGCAGGTGAAAGCTAAATTTAGACAGATAAAAACTTTAGACAGATTTAGAAAGATAAAAGGAAAATTTAGACAGATAAAACAATTTAGCAGGTGAAAGCTAAATTTACACAGATAAAACGGGACAAGGAAGCGTGCATCCTGCAGCCACCCTCGCCTAAGTCACCCCGGTTAAGTAACCGCCTCGTAAAAAAGCAACGGAAAAGATTCTGAGAAGCCAAACGATCGAGTGACGGTGTTAGGCGCCCTACGTAGCACTCAGCACTTCAGATGTGATTTCAGAGCTTCGACGAAAGAAGGCAAAAATGGCGCAGAGATTTGTTGTGCAGAGCAAAAGCGCGCCGCGGTGCCGAAGAACACAGCGTTGCAACAATGCTTAGCAATGGTAGACCGAGGCAAAGCTACGGCTAACGTCACTGAAGGTGCAGAGCGCTCATATCTGAGCCACAGGAAAGACGTCCAGGTCGCGGAGTGAGGTTACCATAAGACACCTTTAGCATGCCGTGCAATGCGATACCGCTACCGGAGTAGCGGGAGCCCACCCACGCGTCGTCAGTGCGCATGCGCATGTCGCCTTGAGGGCGCCAGATGGCGCCAGGTACCCGGTAGCTGCACAAGCACTTACCGCATCGGGACCAATGAGAGCGCGCGAACTGGCGGTGGACGGCCTCCCCGTATTCCGGTAAAGAGAGCACTGGTACGCCAAAGGTGTCTAATATCAAAAGGCGCAGCGGTATTGGAACAACTACGCACAATGAACGGAGAGTGCAATATTCGTGACCGATAAGAGATTGAAAGCTGTGATCCCGTGAGCAACATTTGGGGTTGTCCACTTTGAGCTCAACGGAAGAAAACATCCACCCGGGCACCAATACGGCACCTAATCAGGCATCCTACCACAGGGAGTTATCGCACAGCAGCGCGCAACGGAAGACGTCAGTGCAACCCACCGTGAGCCGCTAAAACAACGCTACAAGTGCTGCAGGAAAAAAGCCGTGACTCCCATTTTTAAAAAAAAAATCAAGAAGCTGGAGTTTGTGGTATTCCGGGGATAGCATAGTTCCGAAGTCGTTCCCTTTGACAGCACACACAGACGCTCTAACAGTGCTCTCAGTGCGTAAACTAAGCTAAATGCCCCATGCTGCAATGAACCTTCAGAAACTAAGAGGTCATCATGTTGGCGGTGTCTCAAATGGCAGCCTATCTTGGCTTTTGAAAGGCGCAATCTTTAATCTTTGGGTCTTAGACGAACCCCTGCGTTCGTGAGTACCACAAAACGACTCTCTTCTAAGCGCGCCCCAATGTGCGCCTAGCGCCAAGATAAGACATCGCGAGGCAGAATTCCCAGCAAATTACTCGGCCGTTTCAATCGCCCGTTCCGTAAGTGCGGTCGATGTGCCGCACGCAGCGTTGTCCGTGCACGAAGGGGCGAGGGAAATTCGCTGCTAACTCACCGCTACTCGCCGTAAGCGCACAGAAGCAGGGGGCGCAAACGCGGGACTTCGCCAGGAGTAATTCGCGCGGAATCCGCCTCTCAAAACGGCCCACAGTCATAACAGTCTCCGAGTAATACATACAAGCGACGGCAGACGCTCCCTCGCGAAACCAAAGCACTCAATACTTCGTTTAACAACCGCCCTTCCGCTATGTGAAACGCAGTCCGCGAAACAGGGCTGCCGTTTGTCGATATGTAACGCAACACGATAGCTGTATGTACTAAAACGGTGCTGTGCGGAGTTCGCGGCTACGCAGGCATCAGCCAATCATGGGACGGGATTCATGCAGCTACTCGATCCCAAGAACGATTTGCGATTGTTATTGGAAGGCCGCAGAACTATCGTCAAGCCTTCCTATGGGATTTTTGGCTCCGTTTCTGACATCTCTGTGATGTTGAATAAAGCTGATGACCTGACTAATTGGCTGACGCCTCGGTGACAATGTTCGCAGTCGTGATTGGCAAGCACGAAGACGCGTCGGACAGTCGCGAACCCTCTGATCGGCTGATGACAGTCATATATCTTTCACAGAGCTGCACGGTTTTGACGAAACGGATTATAGACCGGCTAACGTTCAGTAAACGCGCGTTTAGGCCGATTCGCGCAGTGTGCAAAACGAGGACAGACAAACAACAGTTTCGCAAAGAACCGAGAACCAGGACGGACAGAGATAGCAAAGATATAAAAAGAAAACGAAATCGGTAACGAAAACGGCCAGTTCAACACCTGCAACGCCGTCACGGCGAACTTACCAGCAGGGCGTAGCGAACACAATTTCGAAGCCTTCTGTGTTCGTCCTCGGACGAGATTTCGTGTCCGTCCAGAAATGCATTCTGCACGCGGAAGCCAGCAGCTCCCCGTTAGTGGGAAAGGGGAGAGAGTGAGACAAACGGAGAGCAAAAGGAGGGGGGGGGGGGTTGCTTCAAGATACAAAAAAAAATAAATAATATATAAGCCTAAGCAGAGAACTAACCTCGCACCACCAAGGCGTCTATACTGGGCAGGAACGACGACTCAACATATCTAATCTCCCGTTCACACAACTACCGCTCTCGCAAAACTTGAACGATAAACCTGCGTACGGAACGGCTCGGGAGCAGGCAAGAGCTTTTCGAGAGCGCTCTTAAAGATTACTGTACTCAGTCGCGCAGTAGCGCTCACGCCTCGCCGCCAGGGTCTCTCGGGCCACAGATTCCTGCCTAGCACATAACGTTTACACCGAGCTGGGCAGAGTGTTTCAGTTTACGGCTAGCGCGATCGTATCTGAGAGCATTCCTGTCTTTAACACTAACCTTTTGTTTACCTTGTACAATTCAAAAGGCGTGCAGGGCAAAATATATGTGGTCTAAATAGAAATAGCCACTTATGTTTGTTTGTTCAAGTGTTCTTTTAAACTATTCCAGGGTTTGCGACCTCGACGCATGCGCCGAGTTAAGGCATAAAGCAACAATCTAATTTTCTGGTTACACGGACGGGATAAGGTTTTGCCTGACAGCGAAATTCTTCAGGTTTGTGAAGCTTCCTGCCGAGCGTCTTCCATGCCAAGGTCAAAGGCTGTCCTTAGCACTAATTACTTCGCACAACAGCAGGTTTAGGTAAGATACAATTAGCAATGCCTCGTCCTAATACAGCTATTAAAGAGACCACAACTATAGCCGGCGCTGCGCAATAAATTGCAAACAATTTACCGCATTTAAATGAAATTAAATCCCGATGACTACACAAGTAATTTCGAATTTCCAAGAGAACCGCGGGTACTCCCTGCAAACAATTATCACTGGCAGAACGCAGAAATCACGAGGCGTCTGAGGTTATGCGACCGGACGGTAAGTGTCCTCCTTCCACGGCTACAGCGCACTCCAGCAATCCGCTACAGGAAAAAGCGAACAAGAAACAAGGAAAAGGTACCATGCCCGATGACGAACACGCATTTAAAACGAGTGCACAAGGAAACTGGGAAAACAACGCCTGTACAAAATGCGTACATAAACGAAAAAGAAAGGAAAAGCAAGACTGGAGGAAAACGAAGGTAACACGAAATAAAACTAGAGCAGAAACAAAGGACTAAAACAACAGACAGTGCCACTACATGCTCTGTGCCGTGTCTTTCATTTGAAGAGCGTTAGCTCGTACTCATCACGTTTCTCGATTTCTCGGGCCTGCTACCACATCCCTTCGGCGTGAAATTTTCTAAGTCCGAGAAATTCAGGATGGCGGCCCCCATAGTAAATCGATATAGCAACCCAATTGGTGATTGATTGGTGGCGTCATTAGTATATCGAATTGGTGATTGATTGGTGACGTCACCGATATATCCAATTTGTGATTTGATTGGTGACGTCACTTATAAATCGAAGATGTCAAAGTCGTATTTCCATTGGTGTACGTCACTTTAATCTCATTCATATCAGTTCTGGTAAACCAAACAGCTAACGCTCGTTATTTCGACGTCTTGCTGACGGTGGCGGCATCTTTTTTTTTAATTATGTTCCGCGCGCTGCATAAGTAACGAACCAAGGCCTCTATACAACGCAAGGCTCGATATATGATGACAGATTCTACTTCGCGCGTCTGTCCGCCGAATATAAACTGATTTCTTTCACCAAAACTAACTTCCAGCTTCTTTCAGCCAAATGCGTAATAATTGTAAACGAAACAACACGGGACGTTTAGCTCCCGCCGAACCCCACAAATACGTCGAGTTACCATTCAGTGTGCGCTTTTTGGGAGGAAGAGCAGGTGGACACCTGAACTAGGTTGCGAGGAAAAAAAAAAACTTATGCAGAGAAACAGGGGAACTAGTGCAGTGCTGTTTTAACACCAAAGCGAACAAGACCCAGCCTTTGTGTCAACAAAGAAAAAGTGCTCAACTACATGCTAAAGCCACAGAGTCAAGTTAGCTACTTTTCTTGACAGGCTTAGAAAAATACGACAATTTACTGCACACAATGTCATATTCCTGAAGGCACTGAAAAAATCCCTACTCGAGCAAAACCACCGCTGATGGCAACATCCACAAACTTGAGAAGAAAAAAAAAACAAGAAAATGTTCGCATACGGAGGTCACTTTCTCATCCTCGTCATTACACAGACCGACGCCAAGCCTGTCCGCTCTCGAAAAGCGGTCGGAGCAACCAGTTAAAAACACCTAAGAGCCGCTCTGACGTTGGAATATATCAACGGCAAACGCAAAGCCAACATTACGCCCGTCGCGGTGATTAATTACGCCTCGAGATATACCGGCTAAGCCTTTCTGTCGCCAGCTTCGAGCCGAGTAGCAATCGGCATGCTCTAGAACGTCTTGACTCCTCACAAAGAGAATAGCATTAGGCAAACACATTCGTCACAATCTTCAGTCCATTTTCTTTTTCTTTCAACTTCCGTGTAATGCGCGAACGGACGATTCACCTCGGCCGAAAGACAGCCATTCGTTTTATTAAGTGCCAAACCCGGAAAACAAGCGCGCAAGTCTGTGAGCCGAAAGCTGAAGTGGTAGCGACGCCTTGTATAACACCTTCGGGGCGTGGGGGTTGAAGCACGAACCAAGGAAACAATAATGTAAAAAAATACGAGGAAAGAAAGCGTACACTTAAACCGAAACGCTGGTAGAAAAGTCGCGCGGCAGAAAGACGAACGGCGTATCCGGTGTTTGCTCGGCGGGGTACATTTGTTTCAATCAATCCTCGTTTCGTAGTGAGCGAAGCCCTCACCTTTCAAATGCGCGCTGTACAAACGTAAAAACCGAATATCACCGATACAGTAGCAGGGATAAAGATTAGAAAGGAACCGAAAGGTTGTGTTGTGTTGTTGCGTTGTTTTTTGTGGCACATAGGCAACTAAGGCCATCATGCGCCAAGCACAAGGTAAAGTTTTTTTTGCTGAATTTTATAGAAATGCGAAAAACCATCCGAGGTGTAGACGGCATCAAACATTAGTACTGCCCAGTGAACAGGTAGGAAAACTTTAAAAATAGCTGCTAGTAAAAGCTTTACAGAGGGCGGGACAGAAAGGAACAGGAAGATGGGGAGAGAGCGATAGGGAAGAAAGAGTAAGGAAAGACGTTAACACCACGCGCTCAGGGGGCTGCTCGAAAGAAATGGCTGTGAAAAGGAAGACGTGTTTACTTTTGCCGACCTGAGCGCTCAAGGCGCGCATTATTATACGGACTCCCGTCGAAAATAAAGAAACGCCCGGGGCCTGAAAAGAATGAAGAGGCTTCCGCCACCACTTCTCCCTGGTGCTCCCTAAGAAATGAGGCGCGAAGGCGGTGCGAGAGTCGAGGGTAAACGTCCATCAATCATGTCCGTGGCGCCGGACAGGGGAGCGCGCGGGCGTCAGCCCGTGAATGAACGGGGAGCGCAGTCTATCAACTCGCGCGTTTAATGGCGTTGTGCGCGGCGATGGAGAGAGAGAGAAGGGAGAAGAAAAGATAAATAAGACATCTACGTGGCGCATTCAAGATGAAGCTCCTCTGCTGCCAGCTTCCATTAGCGAAGGAACTGAGGAACACACAACGCTCATACAATACGCGCGGGATTCGACGCGAGGGTAAAAACGACACTCCCAGACCCGTTCCTCTGATTCGTTTTTAAACTGCCTTCTTCGAGAGAGTTCGTTGCGAGTGTTTCCGTGACTTCGAGGCAGGCAGAGCAAAAAAAAAATAATAATAAATGGCGATTACACCCCTGGTAATGCGGTCGATCTTCGCTCAAGGCTGGTACACATTGTGCTTCCGCAATTGCTGCACATGCATTGTATACTGTTACACGAGTGTGTGACGATTGTGTTTGTTTTGAGGAGTTACACCGAGGTGCGCTTTATGGCGTGAGAAATGTGTTGGTACGGACGAGCATTTTGCCGAGCAGCGCGTTTACGGGCAGCGTTCTAAGAGAGCATTCGTCCTCTGTCCGACCCGTTGCAAGTTCGTCGGCAGCTCCGGCCTCCCCCGCGCACGTGCAGCGTTCCGAGCACGATGCTCCGCCTCGGCTGCATCCATGGCGACCCCACAACGCGGCTCACGTGCAACGTCGCCGTCGACAGCGTAAACTAAACCGCGGCAGCTGCTACTGAGCGGGCGCGCATGATGAAGCACAATCCACTAATGTCAAAATGTTTTCTTTAGAAGAGGTTAAAGGCGTTTGGCGGTGTCTTGTTGCGACCCCACTCCTCACCTGATGTCAACGAAGTTAGCGCAAGGCACGAGCTGTGTGCACGGGGTGGTCATGTGACTACGGGCGCTCTGGCCTCGCCGCCACAGCCGTTCGTCAGCACGGGGGCGGGGGAATCTCACTTTAACAGCTAGCGGCTACAAAAATAAATCGCGCATTGCAGTCTAAGCAAACCTAACAGCATTTCAAGACTTCCTGCGTCGCGACAGCACAAGCCAGCCGGGTTTGTACTGATTTGTTGCGTTATGCGCATTCACTGCATTATGCGTTGTTACGGTCACTGGACGTGCAGGTTTGTTTTTTTTCACGTGTAATTACTATTGGGTTTCCATTGTTTTTCTTTAACGCATTATGAGATGACCCCCACCACGGTGACGACCTACGATAAGTGCCGCAAACTGTCGCGAAAAAGACGCTGAACTCACTGCGGAGCTTCGCATGGGAGACTCCCATAGTGGGTCGCTCTCTATAGTCTTGCCCTAACTTCCTCGCCCGCGTTAAGAACCGCTCCAGTCATTCTCAGTACACTCATCTCTCTCTCTCTCTCTCTCTTTCTCTCTACGCACGTTAGACAAGAGTTGTTAAGCACGTGTGCCCTTACTCTCGTCCTCTCTTTAGTCGTTGCGTCAACATTCCGTTAACAAATAAGAATGACGTAAAAAAAAGAAATAAAGAGCAAGCAGTTGTTCTTGATGTATGTTACTTGTTGCTCATTTTATTGTGTCCTGTGTTTTTGACTGCCATGAAGTGTTCTGTACTGCTGCAGATTCTTTTTCTGAATGACGCTGAAAGGTTCTTTTATAGGCATTTTGTTTCAGCTGAAGTTTATTTAACGAAATCTGTTTCTAACTAACTTTTTGAGGCTAAATGTGTATTTTTTTTTCAAACTGCTGCCGAATTGTACATGACGGGGCCGGGCTTCGTCAAGCCGCAATCACGCGGCTTGTACCCGCCAGCCCCTCTTTGTCCTTGAGAGAGAAAATAAAGATTTGATTTGATTTGATTTGATTGCAAGGTCAACTATACGTCCGCACCTAGTCAGCACACTCTGTAGCCCTTTCAAAGCACGTCCGTTGAACCACGGTACGGGCGCCTTCCCTATACACGTCGCAGCGCGAGGTCAACAAAGAGCCCGGCGGCGCCGCGAGATCGACGGCAGACGGAAGGAAACGCGGAGAGAAAGCAATCGACCAACTCTCCGCTCTGCGCGCACCCCGCAACATGGGCGATCGGGCCACGCGGACGCCTCGAACGAGCGCGCTCGGCCCGTGTACGCTGCGCGGGATGAAAAATGACGAGAAGCCGAGTCTCGGGAAGTTCGCTGCTGTCAGCGACCGAACAAACGGATGGGGGAGGGGAGTCGCCCAACACGGGTCTTCACTGCGTCTCGAAGCCAGGTCTCGATAAGGCAGCCTGCATAACGAAAGGCCGCAGCAATGAGAGAGAGAGAGAGAGAGAGAGAGAGAGAGAGAGAGAGAGAGAGAGAGAGAGAGAGAGAGAGAGAGAGAGAGAGAGAGGGGGGGATATCTTTCCGCTGTACATTAAAGACTCGGGCGTGGCCACGAAATAGAATGAAGAGATAACCGACGGTCGGTGGAGGTAGATGAGTGGATTCCAAGACAAGACAAACGCCACAAGCAGCATGAGATAGTCAGGTGAGATTAGGGAGTCCGCGAAGATATGATGGCCGCACTTCGCACCGGACCGGGAAAATTGAGAAGTTGGATGAGCAGGGAGCTTTTTGTCATGCAGTGGACGCGGCCCGGCTGAAGAAAACAAACTCGTTGATTATGAAAAACTGCGACCAGCCGTCATTTGTCGGCTTCATGAGATGGAGCAGACGTATTAATGATGCGTGTAACCAATCGCTTACCCGCGTATATACATGCATCCTTTGCATATCATCCGGCATTTCACGCCACGATTTTCGCGCCTACTCCGTCGCTGTTCCTAACCAGGGATCGAGACTGTGCGGATGTCGATAAAATCTGCACTCCTCTTATACCTATCTCTTGCGCTGGCAACGTTTGCTTGCCGCTATTTCGCACCAGTATGATGTTTTACGTGTTCAAGAAAGAGTAACATGAAACGGGCGGTTGCAACGTCATGGAGTCAATAAGCGACAAGAATGTCTGCCTCCGCGGCAAAGCGCCGACTACCCAGAAGCTGCAGATATATGCCAAGTCCTCAATTACACCGTGAAACCAAAGCTAATAAACGTTCGAAGTAATCGATCAATTCCTCCTTCACTCTCTTCCCAATTTCTAAGTGATTCTGGCTACAGACGAGTTAACTGACATGCAATTCGGGAGACTGTCACATTTCTTCCCTTTATTTACATAAGAAATCCTCCCTTCCTCGGTCGCGTAAACAATAATAATAATAATAATAATAATAATAATAATAATAATAATAATAATTGGTTTTTGGAGAAAGGAAATGGCGCGGTATCCGTCTCAAATCGGCGGACACCCGAACCGCGCCGTAAGAGAAGGTATCAACGAGGGAGTGAAAGAAGAAAGGAAGATGTGCCGTAGTGGAGGGCTCCGGAATAATTTCGACCACCTGGGGATCTTTAACGTCCACTGACATCGCATAGCACACGGGCGCCTTAGCGTTTTTCCTCCGTAAAAACACAGCCGCCGCGGTCGGGTTCGAACCCGGGAACTCCGGATCAGTAGTCGAGCACACTAACCTCTGAGCCACGTACCGCGGCGGGTCAATAAAGGCCGAGTGTCATTTGTGTCAGCGCACCAACTATCACACAAATCCCTGCTAGCGTAACAAGTTAAAACCAGGCATTTTTTTTTTTCATCTTGACGGGTGGAAATATTCCTGCCGTGCCACTGCTCTGACAAAATTCATAAAGCCACACAACTTGTCGCCACCAAATGTGCTCGAATATAGTCGTTCTCCTGACAACTATCCCAGATTAAACATCCACACCAAAACCCACCCAAACTAAATGCCTTTTTAGCGCGCCCTGCATTATAGCTCAGCCTAAATATCAGCCTCGTCGCCGAAAAGCCTGGATAGTCGCACCGCGTTGCTCGACAAGTCAAATCACGGGGATGCTCCTGCGCCTCTGCCTGACAGCACTTGCCTAGTTCCGCTACATCTAGTTAGGGAGCGCCGTGCTCTCGGGAGGTCCGTGAATAAGCGAATGTAGCATCAAAATGGAACGTCGTTACAGGGTTTGACATCCCTCAGCTGCAAATCGACTATGAGGGACACCGTAGAGGAGGGCTCATGGTTAATTTAGACCACCTGAGGTTCCGCACTTAGGCCGCTGCGGCCGGGACTCGATCTCGCGTCCTTAGCCTCAGCATCCGAATGCCACAAAACCACTGAGTCACCGCTGCCGGTTGCAGCACCTAAAATCACGTCTAGAGAACCAAGAGAACTTGGTAAGTGTCAAAAGGTCAAAGTATAAGCAATGTGTTCGCGACCAAAACGACAAGAAGGTCGACGTTTGGCCCTTGCATGTAAGAGCGTAATTCTACAGTTTCTATAGTTTCGATCTCGATCTTCAACAACCATTTTCAAAACCAACTATCCCGGGCATATTTGTTTCCGCAGCCACTTTGTTGCCCCAAATAACTTCTCGGGGTTTCCGCAAGGTTGAATGAGACGAGACCACGTGCCACAACCAAAAATAAGCAACAAAAAAACAAATAAAAATCTGTTATCTAGTTCGACCAAATTTCAGCCGCGGAGTGCGGACGTTACAAAAACTCCTTCAAAACAGTTGCGCTTCCTTCCTCTTTTGGAACGTCAGTGCACTGACGGTCGAGCTCGTAAGAAAAACAACGAAAGGGACGAGAGAAAAGTAAAACGAACGAAGAAAACAGTGACAATAATGACTGCAGCGTCCATCCTTGGAGTGGCTGGGAAGTCTCTTAAGGCACAGAGACAGTTTGTGGAGCAGAAAGTTGGCCGAACAGCAAAAAAAAAAAAACGAAGACGGAAGAGACGAGACGGGTATACCATCTCGAATCCGCCGAGAGAAGAGAGCCCCGCGAGAGAGAGAGAGAGAAGAGCTTAGAAACAAGGCCCAGCCCTGGGGCCCAGACGGAGGGTCACGCAACTACATAATACAACAACGCGTCGCTGCAGAAACTGCCGATAGATTACGGGCCGCGCCGTCTCTTCTCCGCCGCACCCACATCCTCCGCCTCCTCCCTTTCGAGTGCGGAAAAGAACATACTCTCTTCATCCGCCTTCACCACGTCCCCCCCGCACAGCCTCTCACCCCGCGCCGTGGAAGTCGCTGGTGGTGGTGGTGGTTGCGCTGCCGTTGCTGTCGCTGTGATCGATATCTGCCGGGCAGAACGCAGCTGCGAGACCGCGGATCGGCACTGCCTCCCAACTGCCCCCCCCCCCCCCCCGTCCCACCAGACGGGCCCAACTCACTTGTTTCGACAACAGATACACACGGTGGTCACTGGGGATCGAACTCCAGTCCTTCTCTCTACAGTGGGCGAATTTAGCAGGGCGCGCTACATGCCTGGGCAACGAAAATGACCAGCGACACGAAAAAGTTGCCGCGTGGATCCCTCAGTCAGTCAGCGTTTTCCCCCCAGAGTCCCCACAGCTTTCTTGTCTCGTTTCCTTCGCGTTGCGTACCTCCCATTATGCTTTCCCAGCTAACTCAAGATTCAACAGTAGGAAAGTTCTCCAATGGCTTTGAAGGACCGAAATAAACGTCTAAAACAGCTCGACCCTTTGTCTTAACTAAGCTCCGGCTGCTTTCACAAAACAGAATTATTTCCCCCCTTCCTGTTTGCACCCGGCGGGCGAGAAAGGTTAACCAGCTTGCCGCTGTAGGCGAGCACGGGCATCTTGGTGGAACAATGCCGTTCGACAGAGTACAACGCAGGGTGGCAGACTAAGCCGCTCTGAGCCTCCGCCATTGTTCCCAGAGGAGGCTCCAAGCGTCAGCGTCGCTTCCCCTTCCTTCTTCCCCAATCACTCCCTTTGCCCCCCCCCCCTTCTCTCTTTCCACTCACCAGACCAGGGTCCCCTGACCTCCTACTGAAAGCTCCGGCACACCCCGGAAAATCATTGGGGAGGGGGGCATCGCGACTCGCCAGCCAGACAGACAATCGGGGCAAAGAATAGAATGGGCTAATAATAATAATAATAATAATAATAATAATAATAATAATAATAATAATAATAATAATAATAATAATAATAATAATAATAAGCTGAAAATAACACGGCCGGCCAGCACCGCCAGAGGCACAACGGATTAGGGCTCGAAAGGAGCGGTTGGGGGGATAAAAATGTTGCAGCGAATGAAATGGTTTTAACACAGGTGAGAGCTCGACGGATGAAAGCTGGTCGCAAATGGCTCGGAGCACAGGGCACTTTTTGCGCGCCTCCCTCCACTTCTTCCTCGAACTCCTCAGGAAGCCGTTACGCGGCTTAACAATATCATAACACAAGCGTAACACAAGCCCGTTGAAGGAATGGTGAGGAGGAGGAGGAGGCAGCGGTACGTTCAAGTGCGCCTTCTCGGCTTGCCGGTGGATCCGCGCCCTCCTGGCTGCACGAGTCCTGTCAATAAATTTGTGGACGCCGGACACCTTCGGCTCGTGTCTCGGATGGTCCCCTTCCACGCGCCTTAGTCACGTGGAGGTTGAGGCACCACCAGCCAAGTACATGTTCGAGCGCGACCCTACAGTAAATAAGCCACGTTCTGATAAGAGAGAGTTTTCGCAAGAGTCTTGAGAGCCGCTTCCAAAAACACGGGAGGAAAGCCCAATATTTTCGTTCTTTCACAACTCTTCGCTAGGCGGCACCTTTGCCTTCCTTTCAAAACTGCGAAACCGTTAACTGATTACTTTATAACGCACGTCAAAGCGCACTTGCTCTTTCTGAGGCAATTTGCGAAACACGCGTCACATGCCACGAGTCAATTTTGCAACGAATCCACCTTCCGTGAAAGCCCAGAGTTGCGGAAGTGTAAACTAAGGTCAGCATGCGGCTTCTCCATTCCACTGGAATCCAGAAACATACGCATGTAGATGTCAATCATGATATTATTCAATGGCGAACAAACGACCACAAAGGAAATGGTCAGGCGTATACTTCAAACGCAATACAAGAAACCAAAGCGAAAGACTCCTATAGACCATCGGCCCACCTCGACCACATGGCCATCAATGGTGCATACTCAGAAGTACTCGACACTCCATGGATCCGTGTGGGGGAGAGAGAGAAAATAAAATCGAATGAGATTCGATCACCCGTTCATGGGATTAGTAGTCGAAAGTCAAAGCCACTGAGACATCGAGGCGGGTGTACCACAAATGGTGGACCTCAATTCACAGCCTACAGATGCCGCTACGGGGGAGCAATTACTGGAACTTGCGGCAATATTACGTAGGCCTATAGCCTACAACCTCAGCAGTCCGAGATGCCTGCAACAATGGAAGTATCCGCCGCGCGTCCAACAAGAAAAGACAGTTCAATGCTACGAGCAACGACAGAGGAGCGTTATGCCAGCTGCCAATAACAAGCGCGCGGCGGGAAAGTGACGTCGAAGTAACATAAAAAAAAATGTGCTTCCGTTCAATACGCAAGGTTTCTCTCTGTCGGCACCAATAAAAGGACGACACAGTTTCCCGACTCACAGCCCCCTTAACAAGCAGAGACTGCTCAATTGCAAAGGGAACGAAAAAAGCCACAGCATCGAAAGTGATTTTGATTTCGGCTCCGAGAGACACGCTCGAGCGTCGTACGCCAAGAGTGCGGCCCGCCTGTGCCTGGATAAAGAAGACAGAACAGGAACCATAGAAAGACAAGACCGCCGCCCGGAAAAATGCAGGGGCACGCGGACAGGGCTGCATGTACAGGTCGATACGCGGCGCCGCCGGCGCTAAAAAGGAAATGACGTCCGCAAACCGTTTCCTGGGGAAGAAAGGGAGGGGACGCCCGTCGAATCGCGTTAGACCCGAGTCAGACACGCCAAGCCCGCTGCTCGCCAAGACCCGAGAGTATCCCCCGAAACAGCGTGTTCACGTACACACACACATTCGCGGTCGTCATCTCGCGCAGGGACAAAACGAACGGAGCCAGCGACATTTCGAGTTGTCGGCGTGTATGCGCAACAACTCAACGCGCGGCAAATGACAGCGCGTCGAGCCCGCCGCGTCGCGTCGCGTCCACCACTCCCCCCCTCCGGCGCGCTAAGTTTCGAATTGGAACGGATGGCCCGGTCCGGGCAGCCAACCGGGAGGTGTACTACCGCTACGCTTCCAAACACGAATACGCCTATATGGGAGTAAAAAAGAAGTAAGCTGTCCATTGTTTATTTTCATAGATTCCCTTCCTTGTCACTGAATTCAACTCTAGATTGAAAACGACGGCTCGACACTTGCGGGGGGAAATTCATAATACATAAAAAAGCGTCTTTTTTTTTTTAATTACAGCTTCGAAGAAAGACTGACACTGGATACAGAGGCGTGTAATGTATGCGCCTAGCTACGACAGCAGTTATTTTCCATGACGTAACCAAAAAATTTCCTAAATTAGACCTAGAAATCCTTATTTCTGGAGTTTTTTTTTTCCTTAAACAATTTGGAAAAATCTGTAGCAGTTCGGAAAAGTACAGAAGGTGAATGCTCTTAGAATTACGTGAAACTCGTGAAGATTCCCTTTTCGCGAAATTTTACCCCTAGAATTCCAGGAAAAACGGAGAATTACCCGGTATGGAATATCACTGTCTAAAAGACCGAGTTTATAATTAAAATGAAAAGCAGAATGACCAAGAACTCGCATGACGCGAGAATTCCGATTTTCTGTCTTCAGGAGAAAGTGACTGTCATGCAATTTCATGAGTACATTCGCGCTCAGTATGTCTTGAAACAAGCTGTCGTCGGAACTTCCTTCCTGAAGCAATCAATGAGTCAGTGGCTTTGGCGTTAGGCTACTCATCCAAGGTCCTGGGTTCGACCCCGGCCGTGGCGGCCGTATTTCGACGGAGACGAAATAAAACAAAAAAAAAACGCCGGTGCGCTGTGCGGTGTCACAGCGTGTTAAGAGAACCTCGGTTTAAATTAACCCGCAGCCAACAGCCACGGCATCCCTCATAACATATATATGTCGTTTTAGGACCTTAAACCCAACAATATACAAGACTTACGCACCGAGATCCCAATCAAACGCGTAAAGCTTTGTACGGGGGATATCAAGGCGCATTCAAAATGCTATCTGACGCTCACCTCACTAAATTCGCCGCCAGTGCATGCCTTGCGGGTCACACTACAGGTGAGACAGTCTATCGCGTAAGCTGTCATGCTTAACGACCACGTGATGAATGGTTCAAGTGAGCCAAAATTAAGTTATTTACCTGATTCAAACACAGAGTTGCACAAGCCGACACGGAGCTCGTTTAGAAGTTACATTCGTAACTTCTAAAAAGAATATTTTCCAGCTCACTCCACAAAAGAAGAGAAAAACTACCGACGGGAAGAACAAGAGGCTGTGGGGAATCAGCCCCGCAGTTTCCCCTTGTGGTTTGCTTTCCCGCGATGCACCGTGTAGCCGCAGCCTTGCCTCGAAGAGGCGAGGCTGCGGCTACACTGGTTAGTTACACTGGCTAGTTAATTCACAGCTGGTTAGTTACATTAAATAACAAGAGAGGCCAGCGTCACAGCGCGAGAGACGGCTTGAAACTCGCGTGCGGGATAGGGCATATGACTCTCCTCGGCTGGCATTAAACCCCACAAGGCAGCAACCTCACACCGGCGTCCCTGCAGCTCCTAGCGTCGTTGCGAAGCAAGCTCAAGATATACGTCTCAACGAAACCACCCGGCGGCGCTAATGCAACAGCCGGTGTCAGCTATTTAGAGATCGAGCAATGAGGCTGCCTGGACGAGCAGTGTTTCTCAATTAACACTTCTATCTTTCTTTGCACTGTTTCAGATTCCTGTTCCTGTGCAGCAGTTCCTGAAGACAATCCTCTGCATGCGCATCCCCTTCATATCACTGTGTTGTGTTAGGCGTGGCGCGCCTTGGCCAAGCTGCCCCTTTGCGGCCTTAAGATAGAATCATCAACATCATAAAGGCCCATAAAGGCACCCCTTACACCACGCTCCATTCTTGCGAAGATGCAAACAGCGTTGTGACTGATTAGTCGACGTCAACTATAAGGTCTCCGTAACGCTGTTCCGTTTTACTAAAACAAACTAAAACGAAGCAAAACGCTTGACGCATGATATATCTCCCGAAAAGCCTCGTAGAGCTTTGGGCAAGTCTCCTAACCACCCCTTCCCCCACTAACGCTTAGCAAGAAAGAAAGAAAAATGCTGCAAACGCATTCAAGTCTCTGGCATACGAGTTATCACCACTTCACAGATTCCATTTTCCTCGTATTTTTCCTTACTTACGACAGACTAGAATTCGTTCCCCGACATCCATTTATCGCGCAGCTAGACCGCGTCCCATATACGCATCCGGAAGGCGTCGACCAGCGCCAGATGAAAACCGCCGAGCCCGTCCGCCAAAGCGCCCCCCCCCCCCCCCCGTCCCTCTCCCCCCAACTACAACGCCGACGGCAGAAAAACCAAATAAGCGCGCACAAGCCACGACCATATCTGTGGCAACGACGGGGCTGCCACTGCGAACCCATAAACACGCTCTCCGAAAAAAAAAAAAGACAGCAAGTGCGAAGCCAAGCCGAAGAAGCAACACAAACAACCCCTCTCTTCCTCTCGATTTTTTTTTTCCTGAAGACGACAAGCCCCACGAAACATGCAAATTTTCGGCCGGAGAGTGCAAAGATAGCGAAAAACGCGAGGTGCTTCGTTGCTCCGACGGTGCGCTTAAAGGCACATCACGAGTGTGCCGGCGGCGGGTGCTACATAAAGCATGCGAAAATACCTATAAGCAAAGACGCGCAAGCGCTGGAAAGTGTAAGAAGAAAGGAACAAGCGCGACCGAATAATGCGCGGTCCGGCGGCGAAAGAGAAAGATAGACAGAGATAGAGAGATGCGAAGAAAAAAGAGAATGAAAGAGGGGGTGGCGGGTGAGGAAAGTGGACCCAACATGAAAAGGTAGGCATTCTCTCAAGGTAAAGAAGGAGACGCTGGGAACGCGAAGGGATAGTGTAGTATATATAGCTGAGCATTATATACGCCTCGTCCGCGCTCGGCCGTTGAGACGGTGGCTGGAGATGGGGATTACCCGTTGACTGATGCCGGAAGCGCGCGAACAAATGGCAGCACAGCGCAAGAGAACCGAGAAAGTCCTGGTACTTTTATTCTCAAACCTTTCTTCCATTTCACTTTCTTTCGGTTTTCTTCACGACGAGGCCTTTTTTGTTTATCTTCTAACCTTAGCGGAGAGAACCCAAAGAGGGGCGCTGCGCGGAAGCATTGGCAAACTTCAAATCCAAACAAAATGTAGGAAACAAAAAAAAATTAGCGAACGAAATGTGGCGGAAGGAAGCACCCTCGGAAAGCGCACACCTCTCCACAGGCCACTGCATGGCAGGCCGGGGAGCAGCTAGCCGCGGTTTTCCACGGCAGGCGAAATCGCTCGCCAACTCGGCGCTTTGTTTGAGCAGCATTTTGCGCCAGAATGGAAAGGACGGCAAGAAGAAAAAAATCCGAATAAATAAATTCCGAACGACGCGCTGGGCAGGAGAAGCCAACTGCGGCAACGGAAGAGCGAAGGAAACGGCGTCGCGATCCATTTCAGAGGGCACCCTCCCACCTTTTTTTTTTTTCTCCAGCACGAAAAACCGCGCTACACCAGTCAGAGCCCACTCGCGTTCCCTTTCCGACTCTTTTGTCCTACACCCGTCGTCGTCACATTCCGCCGCGACAGCGAATTATCTATACACCGCCTCACAACTTGTTCGCAGTGAAGGCAGAGAGAGAGAAAAAAAGACAGTGGGGGAGAGAGAAACGTCTTTCTGTGGAACAGCGGAGTGGAAGTTACGAGCGGGCGACGACGGCTTTCACGAGTGCGTTGTTCACGCGCATTCGCGATCTACAGCCACGCACGTCTAGGAAACCGTCGAAAGTAGCTTCCCCTCCGCTCTCGGCAAGTAGCAGTTGTGAGACATGTCCTCCTCTCCAGCGCAGAAAGACTGTACACTGCGCCACACGACCGTGTATCACAGTGAAGCATACATACATACTTGTACACCTTTCCCGATGACAGTTCGAGCTGCAGCCACCTAACATTGCAACGACGGTGGGCGGACGACGCCTATCTCTCAGTGTGTCTTCCGGTCGAGCTTGCTTTCCTAGTCAGGCATTCGGCAGATACGAACTTCCGTAAGGCTCCGAGCAGCTTAGAAGCGCTTCCGCCTTTTTGCATGCGAACACTGTCTCAAGACCAGTGCGAGCACTGACTCTCCATGCGCGATGTAAAACACATACACACCAGTTGTGACAGCTGACAGGCGTCGTAAATCCGGCCTTACCACGCGCTCGCGCTTTGTTTTGAGACAGAAAATGCGGGCGAGCGAGATGCCACGTCGCGGCGAAATCCAGCTCTCGTTATGCGGCGATCAAATTTCAGCTCAGCGATAAATATTCTGGGAGCTCGCGCCGAAACTAACAGTATACTATCACCGAGTTTTCCGAGTGCCGATCTTAAAGCGCAGTCTAGAATAACGTAAGCAAATGCACCTCCAGCCGACAAAGAACCGGGATATAGTTGGTGAATGGTGAATGGGATGTGCCTTAGCAGAAAAGGACACTGCGACAGACAGCAGAGGAGCACCAGTTGGCAGCGTTTTCACACAGCTATATTATTCGTGCCTGGACTTTGCCAAAGGTCGCTTAACGTAAAAATAAATTAATTTTACAATACATCAAAAAATCCAGCGTAAAACGAGAAGGTATACTCACTGCAAAAAAAAATTAAATAAAATCCGTAATGTGGCAATAAAACACTCCTGCTTATAACAGAAAGAATGCTTGAGTTAAAAATATCCCAGCTCCCGGCGTAGTTACTGCCTCTATATAACGGAGTGCGCTGGAAGACAAGTCGTTAACCCCCAACCCGCGACATCTCTGTTCTGTGAGTGCCAACTAGCGCAATTTCCCGCTCTACAGAAACTGCACTGTTATACGTACTAAAAATTATAAAACGAGAGAACACGCCTGTAATAAGTACTAAGTGATAATAAACTGCAAAATTCAAAAAGCGCCTTCATGCCATAGCTAACGTTGCGACTGCACTTCGTTTATCACTGAGCAAGAATAAAGAAGACACGGACTTAAACTTTCTACTCCCCCTCTAGAGCAGGAAAGGCTCCGCTTAAATGCTGCGGCGCAGCTCTGACACCCGTTTTATTCCGAAATGATAAATTTGTCGGGAGAGTTAAAGCTTTCCGACTTCACGACAGTTTTTAGAACACGGCGCACAATTATGACGGGAACAAAGGCGCTGAAGTTACAATCTGTTTTGTTATTACAGAGAGACACTGCCTCCAGGGTAATGCGAGCACGGCACTTTCGTCGCGAAGAAGCCCCCCCCCCCCCCCCCCATCCCCCCCATCCGCAAGACCGCAGAGAATTCCGCCGCAAAACTTAATCTGGAACCAGTTCTAAACAAGGACAAACCTGATATCTTACTTTGTGGGCAAACAGACACGCTAAAGCAAGTATATAACCTTCAGGATACAACAGAAACGAAGGTGACGGATTGGCCGCGCGGATTCTACAAAGGCTATTCAGTCGGCGGCTTTGCCTGAATATCTTCCCTCTATCTGGAATTCTTTTCTCGTCCAGCAAAGAGACAAGTCTCGGGCCGCAAATGTATTCTGTTCAGGAGCGCCAAGCACCATTTTCGCAGCTGTAACAGATGCATTCTCATTTTTTCCCCTCTCTGTTCTCCCTTTCATCCACAGATCCACCTCCATTTTACTTTAATTACGACAGGGAAACTAGAAAGTCTGGAGCTGCCGCCTCTGTTCACAGAGTGCGTAGTTTTCATGACGACAAAACAAAGAAAGCACGCTCTTGCACACACCCCGCTCACGCTTCCGTGCTTAAACCCAGGGTCGCGCCGTTATTTGACAACCCGCGGCGCGCGCTCGACTACCAAGTGGCGCCCAACCTCCCGAGGCAGTGGCCCCGGGAGATTGTCCAGCGCACTTAACCAAAAGGGGACGAAAGGAACAACAACGAGGGAAAGAAAGCAAATAAAAATAACACAAACTCCCGGTTTTCCGGACGAAAGATTGCAGGATTAGGCGTAGCCACATTAACCAGGCAAAGCGATGGCGCTTTTTTCCCCGCCTCCCTAATAATCCTCCAGTTTTCCTCACCATCGGTGACACCGAAACAGCGGCGCGAAAAAAATTATAAGCTCAGTATATGAGCGGTTAACTAATGATAGATGCTTTTGTTTTGTTTTTGTTTTTTCCCGTAACGCAGAAGTAGTATCGTGCAAGGAAGATGGGGAAAAGTGGGTGTATTCGGGACTCGACGGGAAACGCACACAGCGAGCAGTAATAGCGTCTCCGTTCAGCGTCCGCAGATGTACCAACTGCGCCAGCATCAAGTGGTGCGAGCGATCCTTGGGCAGCACACACATACACGCACGCTCTCCCTTATATGGGCGGGCTCATAAAAACGCCATTAGGGATTCTGCAGGCTGGCACCGCCGGCCGTCGACGACGCCTCCCCCATTTGTGTTCGCACTCCCGTCGCGTCCATTCCGCTGTGATTTCGCTCACGTTATTGGAAAACTTTCCACGCGAAACATAAGAAAGAAAGAAAGAAAGAAAGAAAGAAAGAAAGAAAGAAAGAAAGAAAGAAAGAAAGAAAGAAAGAAAGAAAGAAAGAAAGAAAGAAAGAAAGAAAGAAAGAAAGAAAGAAGAAAGGAAAACAAAGCACTAAAAAAGCGCAGGCTTTCACATTTACAGAGCGGGCCAACTAAACAATCAAATCAATTAAAGTGCGCAAAGGCACAACTTCGTAAATGATTTTCAAAGGGAGCTCCACGATTATAAGATCAAACCTCGACTGACGAAGCCTGTGTGGCACGATTCCTGTCTGGGGATAAGTCTCGTTAAAATCTGCAGAAATCAATCTGCCGAAAAGGCTCCGAAATCAAAACTATGAGAAACACAGAATTTTGAACGCAGACAACTTGTTAGGCTAATCGGGTTCAGGTTACCATGGGTGCAGTGAAACCGACGGGAAACAGGAAGGAAGACACATCGCTGCACAACAGTGTTGTGGCTTCCCCCTCGTGTATACCTTCTGTTGAGCTGTAGATATATGCTAATTTGCCCCCTTCACGCTGGAGCACGATGTGCAGTCGAGGACAAAAGTCTCTGGACCACGCCATCCGAAAACGAAGTCGATATAGCTCTGTTATTAGTCGCCGGCTGGAGTCCGCACTTGCGGACGTGAAAGGGAGAGCATTTCGACTTTCACCTCCACAAGCCTGGTCTCCAACAGGCGGCTAATAATTCGGCTATCATACGCTTTTTTTGCGGAGCACAGCGGTCCAGAGACTTTTGTCCCCGACTGCACGGCACAGCTCCGACCAGCCGTATTTGTCCAGCAGCGCGACGCTCTTGCGTCGCATGGAATTCATACGTGAACAAGGTGGGAGTGTTGAAAGAGACGTTTCTTTCTCTTTTTTTAACAGTACAGGCTGTGAGCAGGAGTGACACGAGAAAAAAAGAAAGAGAAAAACAACAAGCTATTTGTTGACGATGCTGGTCCTCTGGTCGAAGCCGGCACGAGCGAGCCCGTGAAAAAAAAAAAAGCACATTGACTTATTATCGCTCCAGGGTCATAGAGAAGTTCCTCGCTTTAGCAAATTAATAGGCTATTAGCTTTAAAGCCAGCCAACAAACTACACCACAATGGCCCAAGCGCGCCTCCTAAAACATTCCGCACATGCCGTCGAAACAGCCCGGTGGGCGTTTTGCGAATCATGGTTTTATGAGAATGCACAGTTCACGAGTAACTGAAGACGTTTGCAAAGGAAACATGAACCGAGACATATGGGGTCCTAAAACGACAAGCCATATACATTCAGAAATAGTACATATAAAATGCTACTTAAACACTAAATTACCGAGGAGCGCACGAAAGTGCCTTCGACGACTAAATAGCAAAAAAAGGAAAAATGTCTACCCACAGACATGCTGACGAGAACGACTGGTGCGAAGCTGAAAAAATTCTTCTACAGGCTGTCCTCCACGCCTCTAAAAGAAAAAGCTTCGCAAAGACTACCTCAGGTAACGTATACTACATGGCGACAACGTATAGCAGCAACCAGCACACGTCAGACAGGTCGGTGCAAAGTGTTCAGGATAACCTCAAAGAAGTGCAGCATATTTCACACCCTGGAGTGACTACATTATTTAGCGTTTAAAATAACATTTTTAGAAGGCTGTCCTGTGTAGCAAATGAAGGCTGTGCGGTCGTTAACAATTCCTAAAGCTGTTTCACATCGAACAGCTCGGTGCGAGCCTTGGAAACATACCGCGCGAAATGTTCAAAACGCCGCAAAAACGAAGTGAACAGCAAGGGACGGGGCCGCAACTAAGAACTGATCTCTTTCTCGTGGCATAGTGCCTAAGCCAATACCCTATAGCAACAAGCCTCGTCGAACTACGGGCTTAACTTGCGCCGAAGACGACGGCCACACCCCCCCCCCCTCCTCCTCCTCCTCCTCCTCAAGCCGCACACACACAAAGTGCAATGCAGAGCTTCGCGTCAATCGTTCCCGACAGCGTCCCGCTTCCACTGCCGTGTAGCAGAGTTCGGCTGCTTTTATCTCGTCCCGCAGAGAGCGGCGGCCGTCCAAAGCCTCGGGCCTCAAGGACGATTAAATCCGCGCCAATCGACGCCGCCTCGGCCAGCGGCAAATCCGCGCCGCCGCCTCTATTACGCGCATAATCGCTCGCGCACAGGAGGACATTCATCATCGACGGAGCCGCGCACACACGCTGCGCCTTTCAGCCATTCCCAACATATATCCTTCTCCACGGCGAGCCGCTGACGACGCTAAGAAACAAGCCAACACGGACTTGGGCCGCACACACAAAGAGGAAGAAAAGGCAATCATCGCGACTTATCCCGCAGTTCTCCCCCTTTTTTTTCTCCTTCATCCCGATTTCCACGGCTGCGTGGAAATAACGGGAAATAAAACGGGATGAGCGGCGGCGGGGCTTTTCTCGGAAAGGCGTGCGCCGCTCCTTAACGTTCTTAGGAGCGAGTCCCTTCCTCCCGCACAATTATTCATAAACCTCTCTTCGGGTGCTTTGCGCGTCAAGATACCGGCTCCATCCTGTTCCCTTCCTTTTCATTTTCCTCTCGAGCCTTCAAGCTTTCTCCTCCTGGCGAGAGAAAATTGCATGACGAAAGATGGCTTTTCCTCGTAATCTCGGATCACCACTCCGCAAACGACGGCATGGCTCTCCCCGCCGCCATCACTCGCCGTGTGAGTTAATGTCTTCGTCCCGGCGTACACGCCCGGTGAGCCGGCGATAATGTTTCCGATCCTCGTGATCCGCGCCTCCTCCTCCTCCCCCTCCTCCGCGCTGGCCACCCTCTGCTAATGGCCACAACTATCGCGTAGCAACGCGTGTTTCAATGGGTAGACGTCACAGGCACTGCCATCGGCGCGTGGGGCGTCTCTCGGTGTACAAATGTGATCGGTGTAAAAGGGAACGCTTACTTCGCGCACAAACACTAAAACATACTTGAAAGCTCGTTCGGCGACGAACATAGGCTTTAAATAGAGTAGCGCAAGCCCAAGTGGCTTTCACCAGTAAAAAAAAAAAAAAAATATGGTGTCTCGCCGTTCTTATCTGCTTCGGGCCGCGCGCCACCAATCTGGACTACTATCGGGGGGCAGAACTAACTGAACACCCCCCCCCCCCTCCTCCCTAAACCGGGAGTGCATCGTCAGGTGGTGTCCGCATGAAGTGAGGCACGGTTCAGAACTTGGGAGAGGAGCCAGTTATAATTTTGTCCTCGGTAGTGCATATACATTTTTCCTACTGCACCGGGCACAAATACGAGTGAGCGTCAACACCCTCGGTTTAGTTTATTTGCTAGGTACCTTTCACCTGCACGGAGAATGACCCCAATAATGTTTTTATTTCTTGCTTGTTTCCAAGCTCACTGGAGGACTACAAAAGAAACGGTTTCTTGAACGCGAACAAATTTTCCTTACGTACTGCCGCTATCTGTACCTGTAGGCCATCGTTCGCTATCTCGACACAGCCACTTAGTTACCTCGCCTCGGTTCGCCATGCGCAAATCACACCGACGAGAGTAAAGGCGCCAGCAGCCATTTCAATCGCACCCAGTCAATTCGGACAACGCGATGGGACGCGTTTTATCCGACTCTTTCTGGTGGAGCAGCGGCCCAATTTGGCGGCTGCTCTCCACGAGAAACAAATCTCCCACAAGGGCCAGCCAAGCGCTATCGAGCGAAGCACAACACGGGCGGTGAACAGATAAGAGATAAGATAGCACGGGAAAAATAGCGGTACCGAGGGGTAAAAGATGTTCTTTGGGGCTACGCGACTGCTGTCGCACGCGCAGTTGGGAAAAAACTGCAGCGAGCGAATGAACGCCGACTACAACGCACACGCAGGCCGATGCTGCAGAAACCTTACGGACTTTCAGAATAGGGTGACCCTATCGGTTAGGGGCATATAGGGGAATAGCGGGAAACAAGGGCGCATGCACAGGAAAACAACCATAGGGGCGTTATTGTCCTGCGCCTGCGCACTAGTGCCCCGCTATTCTCCTATGTCCCTCATAACGATAGGGTAGCCCTATTCCAAAAGTTCGCTTACCTCAATAGCGCTCATAAAAGGGCTATATAAGTGCTCTGTAGACGCCTTAGCTCCTCATACACCGTATACCAGCTTGGTATCTCTTGGCACCCTTAACTACACCAACTTGGCAATCCTTGCCACCAACCAACTCGAAGTCCCCACACTGCATCCATCCACTGGTTTTACCAGGAAATTCACAATGTTATTTCTATATGGAGCCACAAAAAAAAAGGGGGGGGGGGGGGGGCATTAGGCAGACGTCACGTCGCAGCACTGGCTGCAGGGTCCCATGCTTGTGCGGCCACTGGCCATTTTTCACAAGGTTTTCGCGACCGCTGCGGCAGTCCCGCTTGTGATAGAAAAACAAGCTTAGCGCACCAGAAAAAGAAATGTATTTACTTTTCAACGGTACGCGTTGTTAACAGCAATCATTGTTGCTACGAGTGGTGAGCACAAAAAATGGGAGTGGCTGCATGTGTGAACGTTCTGAAAAAAACTATTACACCAAAGAGAGGGCTGCTTCTGGAGTGTTTAAATCAAGTATTAATGTCGGTAAAAACAGAGCCGTTTTCGGCCCCCAGCGTATAGTAATACACAACTGGCGTTTTAAACAAGATCAAAATGACAAAAATGACGCATTTCAATTTTTTTTATAAGGAAAACGCGTTTAAGGTAAAAAAAAATCGCTGCTGATTCAGCAGCGGTCGTGTCTGCCGAATCTTGCAGCCCCGTCTTTAAGCCGTTTTTCGCATGGTTCAAGCGAGAAGTCGCAGGAGCGCCAGTATACCGCACAGAACCGATCCGGCAGTGTGTCACCGAGCAGACGCCTCTCCCTATTATTCCCCTTTTCCCCGACCGTTTTGGCGCGTGTACAGCCAACACCCTCTAAATACTTTCTTCAGGCCTCTCCAGGCCCTCCTTTCCACACGCGCTACGTCACGCCAAGTGTCCGGTCAGGCTGCTCACCAAGCGCGGCTCCGCTCCGCTCGGTTGTCTCCCTCGATGTGCTCGCGCTTGCCCGGGCAAGCACAGACACGAACGCAGTCTTGCAGTGAGCGTCTAGCTGCTGCTTGAGTCTTTCAGCCTGGCGTTGGGTGCATTTCCGTTCGCTCCTCGCACGGCTGTGTCTGTTTCGTGTGGCCGTTTCTTGTGTGGCGTGCGTACCTGTGCTAGCGCACGAATGGGAAACTGATTGCCTGCCGTGTAGCGAGTGCAACTTCGTGAAACATGGGCCGGTGCTGTGTTCCCGGGTGCCGCGGGAACTACCAGAATGGTCCCAAAGTACGTGTTTATTGCTTCCCAAGAGACGAAGTACGAAGAAAAGCCTGGTTGCGAGCCATTCCACGGAAGGATTTCACACCTACAGAGCATTCGAGGGTAAGACTCTGAAATATTGCTTAATAGGCGCTGGTAATTATCTTAGTTGTGAGCTGTCGCTCCCGGAAAGGCATGCTGTCTTTGTAGGCAATGATATCACTTCTTACACTTATGTATGAATTGTCCAGGAAGCATTTAGTTCTGTGGATGTGCATAAGGCTTGTGTAAAAGCTGTGTAAATATGTAAAAGCTGTTCACTATTCAGACTCTTTTTACTTAGTGTTTTAGGCAATGGAGAGTCATGGCGAATGGCCTTGCTTCATTTTCTCGTGCAGGTGTGTGAACTGCACTTCCACGCAGGCGACTTCATTACGACGTTGTCACACCAAGATGAACTGACAGGGAAAATAATAGAGGTGAAGCGTGACAGGCTACAGTTGAAGATTGATGCTGCGCCTTCTGTTTTTCCAAACTGCCCAAAATACTTGTCCTCAACGCCTGGACGGAGTGAATCGCCAGAGACGAAAAAAGCAAGAAGGGAAAACGCTGCTTTGCAGGAGGCTATGAGGAAGTCACTTCAGTCTAATGAGCTTGAACAGAAAAGAAACAAAGTTTCATCTTACGAGGAGTTCAAATCTAAGTTGCCTGGAATCTGCAACACGAAATTCTGGACCGTTTCTGTCGATGAGCAGTGCGTTAGGTTCCTTCTCATCGAGAATGATCCTTCACCTAATGTGAAATGCGCCTTGGTAGTTCTCCCTGATCTGTCACTTTCTGTTTTCTTGAATGGAGTGAAGCTTCTGTCGCTTCCTTCAGGCAGGATTCTGCCAGCTCAAGTATGCGACACCTCCAGCCTGTCCTTGCTGCTAGAAGAACTCGAGATAGGCTTGCATAATATACCTGAGGTGACGAAAGAGTCGAAACATACTAAAGTATTGCAGTTTGTCGGTTCACTGCTTGCAGACCTCATTGAGGACAGTGATACGAGGAAAGAACAGTCTTCTTTGCTGAAATTTCTGGTTGAGCAGATAGAGCTTCTCCTCGCGAAACAGCATGTGTATAGCGCAGAGCTGCTGGTATTCGCCAGTATTTTGAATTCAATTTCTCCTCACGCATATCACTTCACAAGAGCTGCATCAAGAATCATTCTGCCCCATCCTTCCACACTGCGCCGTGTTTGCTCAAATTACAAAGCTGACCCTCTTGTGGAGCAAAATCAACCGCACTGTCTCTCCTACATCCGAGAACGAGTCAAATCAATGAAAGACCACGAGAAGACAGTGACCCTGATGATCGATGAGATCCACATAAAACCATACTTCGACTACAAAGGGGGCACAATAGTAGGATCGTCGGTTCATTCAACGGAACCAGCAACAACAGCCCATGTGTTCATGGTACAATCACTCCTTTCTGCAAACAAGGACGTCATTCACATATTACCTGTGAGCAAACTGAGCGCAGAAATTTTGCACGAGCATGCTAAGAACATAATCATTAATGTTGAGAAAATGGGGCTCAAAATTATCGCTGTGATAACGGACAACAATGCTCTGAACCGCAAGATGATGTCGTTATTTGCTACAAGTCCTCAGGTGAGCATTGTCTATCCCCATCCAGCCGATAACGCTCGCCCTCTTTTCTACGTGGTCGATCCTGTGCATCTCTTGAAGTGCATTAGGAACAATTGGATTAACCGGAAAAACCCTGGAACATGCCTCTATTTCCCTGAAATGGACTTGAGTGGAGCAATGCCCGAAGGGCCTCCTCGTATGAAAGCTGCTTCTTTCGCAGCTGTGCGGCAGCTTTATTCTTCAGAGAAGACGTCGCTTGTGAAGGCTGCTTACAGACTGAACGCAAAAGCCGTGAATCCAACCTCAATGGAGCGGCAAAATGTAAAGCTCGCTCTCGACGTCATTAATCAGTTTGTTTCAAATGCCCTCAGGACACATGGTTCCGCGTTCAAGATTCCTCAAGCTGAGTCGACTGCTCTTTTCATTGACGTTATCCTCACATGGTGGCAAATAGTCAATGTTAAGACCCCTTGCAAAGGCCAGAGGCTAAGGGACAGCATGCAAGACCCTGTAAGGTCTGTTGATGACACACAGTTAGCTTTCCTGAGCGGCGTTGTGGACTGGTTGGACGCTTGGGCAAGAATAAACATCACCAGTGGCTCGCTGACGAAAGAGACTCACAGTGCTTTGCGACTGACATGCTATTCTCTGGTAGAACTCTCGCGCTACTGCTTAGAAGAACTTCACTTCAAGTACGTACTGCTGGGCAAATTTCAGACGGATGCGCTAGAAGACCGGTTCGGCCGTTACCGCCAGCTGGCAGGATCACAGTACCACATTTCCGTGCGTCAGCTCTACGAATGTGAGAAGAAGCTTCGTCTTCAAAAACTTTTGACATTTCCACGCGAGGAAACAGAGTTTGAAGACGTAAGTGAGGATCTTGTCCCATGCAACTTTTCTGTGGCTGTCAGCGACGACGATATTACACACGCCCACTCTGACATGGATGCTATTGTCTACATTGCAGGATACGCTGCTCATGCTGCTTTAAAGAAGCTTTCATGTTCTGCTTGCTTCAGCACATTGGTGATTGAAAATCGAGAGATCGAAGCGGAAAATACTGCCATGATAGCTAACCTGTCGAGAGGAGGGCTGAAGTTTCCCCAGCCATGCACAGTTCACATGGTACTGATGACTAAACTAGTTGCAGAGAAGTTGTCTTTTGGAGCAACCGCGGAAGATTTTCTCTCCTGTAGAAATCAACGTGGTGTCGTGATTTCACAGACGATTTCCCTCCTGGACGAACACGACATTGAGACATGTGAAAATGGCCACACTGCACAAACTCTCCTGCGCTTGGTAGTACGCGTTGCAACCAACGTTGTTCTAAACAACTTTTGCAAACTAAGAAATGATGCCATACAAGACAATGCGCAGCAGAAGGCCGCAGCCCGGAAAGCAGCAACGCTTAAGAAGAAGTAAGTTTTATTCCCAAGCAATAAAAATGCTTTGCGCACACTTCATTGCTGGTGTCTCGTCGTTTTTTATTGTAAGGGTCAGATTAGCTGTACAAATACTCAACAGCGCAACATTATTGTGAGTGTCATTATTGCTGTGTGTGAAAGCTTTAAGCAAAACACAATACAGAATAAAACTAACACAATGCGCAGTAGACGGTGTTTTTTTTTTCAATGTTCACGAACTTCTACTTTAACAACTAGATATACGCATGTGCGGTCTGTGCGGATGGATTTTACCGCACGGCAGACATCATGTACGTGATAGAACCTAATAATTAGATGATTAATTGAAATTAACTAATCAATTTTTTATTATAATGACCAATAATGCGAAATTGGCGGCCGTATGCTAAATTGTTTATTATAAAAAACTGTATTAGCAGCTCGAACTTTCTTGACAATAAGGTGTTCTGCAATAAAAAAAATATATAAAGCAGATAAAATGATAGCCTAAGGCGCGCACAAACTAGCGAATTTCTTTTCTGCAGCAACGACAAAAATGAAAATGAAGGAATCACTTATAAGGCAGCTACGTACGGCAGTACCCGAATAGTGCAGACGGGCGCGGCGCGCTGAAATCGCGGAGCGCGGGGCCTGCACGGTCCCTTGGCGTGACGTCACGCGGCCGGTGGAGAGGCCTTAGCATTGAGAGGGTGTTGGTACAGCGGCCCATAGAGAGAGGATACAATATGCGCATATATATGCGCCGGCCAGGCGTAGATGGAAGCGTGCAAAAGAGTGGATGATGTAGCCCGGTTTCGATCACTTGCCACTCGCACGCGGTAGAAGGCGTCCCGGAGGGGATGGGGATGGGGGGGGGCGTTATACAAGACAAAGCGCAGATAGGACAAAAGCAAGCAGCGGCCCGCCAGCAAAGCGGTACGGTCACCGCGGGAAGAGAAGGCCGGCGGCGGAAGCGGCATAAGTCCATTCGATCGCGCCATGAGAGACGGTAAAGGCCCGCTGTGGACACCCGCACCGCTGCCACGGCAGGCCGCGGAGGACCGGGGAAAAAGAAAAGTGAGAAAAGAAATACAGAAATACAAGAGAGAGAGAGAAAGAAGACGCGGGAAAGAGGGTTCTTCGGACACCGCCAATCTCCATATTGATGGCGCGGCGGCCGTGCAGTCCTCGTCCGCTTTTGCTCTTCTCTCTCTCTGTCCTTCTTTTCTCACACTCCATCGCTTCCGCCCTACTTTCCCCTTCTTCCCTATACAGTGCCCCAATCTTCACCCCTTCTATTTTCTGTGATCCGCCTACTGCCGCTGCTGCTGCTTCCCTGCTCGGCTTCAACCCGTTGTCCGCCGCCCCTTCCCCGCCAATGACAGGCGACAACTTGGCCGCCAACGTCGTCGTCGAAAGCTCGGGAAAAAAAATGGGGAAAAGCACGACGACAAAGCAAAAGCATGAAAATCCCGCCGCCGAACGGTCGAAAATAAGGAACAAGAAATAAAAATCAGCAACAAAGTCCGGATAAAATGCGGGAACATCGATGCAGGAGGCAAAGGCAAGAAGTTCGTGGCAAACAAAAAAAAAGAAAAAGAGAAAATAGCAAAGAGGAAGACAGCTGACGTACGTCCGCGCGAAAGCTGTTCTTCCTCCCACCCATGGAGACCCCCTGAAGAAAGAAAAGAACACGAATAGAAGAGTAGACGGGTAAAGAAAAGACGAGAGGGAAAAGAGTGCACCCTCTGCACCGGTTCACCTATTGCTGCAATCTCGGGCGGAATTCGGGACACTCCCCCGTCGGCGCGGCGCTGGCTTTCCGAAACTCGCCCTCCTCCCCCTCTTTCTCCCCCCCAACCCAGAAAAGCAAGGCAGCAGCCACCGCCCACGACGGCCCGGCTAGGGACATCCATTTCCCAATGACAAGAATCCCTCATTCTTTTATTCAGACGTCATTTTATGCACCTCGACCTCGTCTCATCACACCCCTGCATCCTCCCCCCCCCCCCCCATAAAGAAGAGGGAGAGGAACGGCGTTCAAGACGCAACGACGCCATCCCTTCTTCCCCAAATCCATTCCCCCGGGAATTCCCTATTCCCCTCCCCAATCGGCGCGCCTCTCTGAGTCCCCCGTCTGGCCCGACGGTAGTCTGCGCTCGCAACTAGTCGCGTTCACGCAATGATGCTTTACATCTCAGTACCACACTCTTCCTCAGCATTGGACTCCCTTCCTCGCACTTACACCCGACCCTCGTCCAGGCAACGCGTACTCTCACTGGCCCCTTCACTGAATGGGCCGTCGAGCCCGGCTGTCGACCTCCGGAGGAGAAGACGGCTACATCCAGCGAGAGAAGAATACGGAGACATGTAAGCGCCCTTTTCGCTTCCTTTATCGCGACCGGCCGAGCGAATACGACGAAAGCCAATCTGCCCGCGACCCCTCTCTCCTCGGCTCTTTCTCCTTCTTTCATTTCGTTCCTCAGCCGTGTCGTCTCTCGTGCCGTGCCGCTTCCCGGTCCTCGTCGCCGTGGATTCGCTCATCTTCCGCGGGGTCTCCGCTTTGTTTCGCTGCTCCCGCCGCGTTCGCCATTCGGTGCTGGCCCGTAATGATATGCGGTACAACACTTCCAGACTGGCCTTCCGATGGCCCCATTTGCTTGGCCGTCGTCGTCGCCGCTCGGCAAGCGCTGCCGCGAACAAGGGAGTGAGTGATGAGCTAAGGGGGGGGGGGGGGGGGGGGGGCCCTCTGGCTCTGGGGGCACTCAGAAACTCGTTTAGCTCTTCCATTACCCAATCGCTCCTTCCGCACCAAACGAACAAAAAAGAAAGAAGGGTCCCTCTTTATTCTCTTCCTCGATAAACAAAAAAAAAACTACGGAAGCCTATAAAACGAGACAACATCGCAGTACTCGGTTTGAACCAAATGAACCCTATACGCGTGGAGGGCACAGATGTTCAGAGAATCGCTAAAAAATTATTACGACATTACAATTTTTATGCGCTACCATTCGTTCATCTGGTGTCTTTTGTTCGCTTGATTATCCTTCGCTAAGCGGCGAAAGCGAAGTATTAAACGCGTCGATCGTTTCAGTCGAAAGCAGGAAAAGACCAGGACCAGTCAGTCGAACACCTGCGAACTGTTCGCTGACATAACATGTTCGCTGTGAACAGTTAACCGACACGTGTCGTAACGTAAGTGGCTTTCGCGAGTGTCATAAACGAACAACACAAAAAAATGTTCTTTCTTTTATTTTACGTAGTAGTAGTTAATAGCGATTTCGGGCTTGTATGGCAAGCGGCTCAACTTAGGTAAGCACAATAAAACCATCAGGAACAACGTAATAAGGAAACCGACGGAGAAATGCAATAACAGACTAGCGATGCAATAAGTAACTTCCCCATTACAAAGTAGAAACAAAACACATTTACCTCAGTCTACGAAAAAGTAAAAAACTTCAAAAAATCGATAAGACAGATGTTGCGGGTCTTAATTCTGTTGGGGTGGCGAGAAAGAATGAACGTATCACAACGCGCTCTGAATGGCCTAATGCATCAGCCGTGGTCACATTTCTGCGAGAATGGCATCAAGGGGTGTTTTTAAGTAATCGTCCCTGTTAACGTCTACGCAGCGCTGACAGAGCGCAATACCGGGACGACTCACTACATGTCGTATCGCTGAAGCATCCAGTGCTCTGTACGCGCAACATGAAAATTTTATCGTGTCCATCGTGCCACAAACAACTGAACCAGACTGATACGCCTGTCAGCAACACCTACACTATAAACACGAATACGCCTATATGGGAGTAAAAAAGGGAGTAAAAATGATCCTCTGGCGCACTCCCTTTTATAACAGGGATCTTACACCGTGCTCCAAACGCAGCGCGCTATAGCTTATAACCAAGATAAGTGCATGTTCTGAACACGCGGGAGGGTAAGCACGATGGCGACAGCAACGCTTGCAGTGTAGACATTGTACAGGTTCAAACTTCAAAGGCAGCGTGTTAACTAGCTGCATTTATAACCACGTCTATAACTACTGAGATTCAATGAATCCAATAATTGTTGGACAACAAAAACTACCACCCTAAACCGTGCGCAGGGTCTTCCCGAGTTCGTCAACCAGGCATCAATCGAGCGCACCAGCAAGTTCAAGAAACAAATAAAAGAGACGAGTTTTCAAAAAGCAGACGAGAAAAAAAAAAAACAAGGACCCCCCCTCCTTACAACGAAGAACAAGTCTGGGGCCATCAGCGCGAAGAGGAAAAAGAAGGAATAAAAAAGCAGCAAGAGTAGGAGAAAGGGGGCCAGGTTAAAAACGAGCGCGGCACCGGCTCCGTAGAGCGGGAGTTGATCGAAATTTCCCGTCATTTTCTCTCCTGGACAGATTTACTGCCCCGCGGGGAGAGCTCCCCACTCTCCTCTTCTTCCCCACTCCTCTCCGGCGCGAAGCAGGGTGTCGCTGCAGGCAGGCGCAATTCCCCAAAACATTTCTCCTCCTTGAGGGGTGCCCCGGAAGAAGCAGGCGCTCCTGCGGTGTCTTTCTTTCTTCCCTTTCTTTCTTTCTTTACTTATTCCTTTCTTTCTTTCTCTCTTTCTTTCTTTCTTTCACCTATTACGTTTCTCTGGCAACGCAGCCGCATCTTTTCTTTCCTGTATCTAGACTTCGTCTTGTGGGCCGCGAAATCGAACACTCCCACTTTTTTTTCTTTTTCACAACCAGGGGTAATGTATTTTAACCAAAAATAACTTAAAAGAAAGAAGGGCTCGGTTAACGAGAGAATCGCTGCACAGCCTTTAAAAAGAATAGAGAAATGAGAGGCACTCGAGAGGCATCACGAGCGGACAGTAATGGGACAACGTCAAAAATAGAACGACTATTTCGGTTGCTCCTTCGTTAACGTGTGCGGGAAAAACACAAATATTTTCTCAGTTTTCGGACCTGCGGGAGACCAAACGGCCGCATACCCGCAGAACAGCTCTAACTCAAATAAAAACGACAAAACAAAAAAGCCCCTTCGACTGAGTTTTCTTAAACCAACTTACAGAAATATTTAATATCTACCGCGTGATAGCTATCTGTACACCCATAATATACGAGAGCATAAGTCGTGACAAGGACCAGCACGTAATGATGCTGTATTAAATCTGCGCTTTTACCTTATAATCGCGTCTGTGAGCCAAAGAACGAGACGACATGATAGGAGCGGTGACGTACCACCGGGGGTCAAAAGTAACAGACCCCCCCGCTCCAAGCTCCAGCCCGTGCCACTTTGCGTGGGGGCGCCACCTAACAAAACACTTCTGGTTTCGAGACCGGCGCAGTGTAGCCGTTTCGACACCAAAAGTGCTTTGTCAGGTGGCGCCCCCACGCAGAGTGGGACGGGTCGGAACTAGGAGGGGGCGTCTGTTACTGAAGTAGAATCGACATTTGAGCTAGTTGGTATAGCTTCATGGAAAAAATGAAGCGCGCTCGGACAACGGACAAGCGCTTGTGTTGTTTTGGTATTCCTTGTCCGGAGTGCGCTTCATTTTTTCCATGGCGTCTGTTACTTTTGCCCCCCGTGGTACGCATGATGGCAGGCCTAGCGCAAGAGCTTTCACGCTCTTTTTTTTTTTCGAAAGCTGAGGCCAAGTTCCGAATACGCGACGCGAGAGCGCTTCTGCAGCGACGTAGGACGTTCGAAGCGCGATAGACGGAGCGGCGAACGTTGATCGCTTGACGCCCCTACGCGGGGAACGACTCCGACGACAATAGTCGACTTCCACCACGCACAGAGACGCACTACATGGGAAGGACAACGACCGCCATCGGCCGCCTCCTCGGCGCGAGAAATTGATGCAACGATGCGCGCCACTTCCTTCCTGGACTCGCGCCCCTCATCTGCGGCGTCATCCGAGGCTCGCAATGCCCCCCCCCCCCCCCCTTACACACACACACATGGACGCCTCGCGTCACTCGAAAAGAGAGACGGGGTCTCGGGAAGGGGGCATACACAACGAGCACTCGAGCGACGTACATTCACGCTTCTGCTTCACTTCAAAGGGAAGCGACCCGCACACCCGTCTCTGGGCGCGATGTGGGAGGGGGGGGGGGGTCTGATGGAGAACGGTTCAAGAACCTCGAGACGAGGAGCAACACAGCGCCCGCAGGCCTCGCCGACAGCGTCGCGTGTTCAATATCGTGGGCGCAGGGGGCGTCCAAAGTGACAATCACCGCTAGTCAGAGTAACTTCAAGGGTAGCAAAATCAACATTCTAAATTGTTGGAATGTTTTTCAAGTCAAATCAAATTTATTCCGCAACAAAGGGTTACGAGGAGGACAGGTAAAATCAGTGAGAACGGATTGAGGAGCCCTAACCACCCTAGCACGCAGGGGTCGGGATAGAAGGGTGCGTCTCAGGAAGTACAATAAACTAGGATGAACACGTACAGGGTCGGTCAAAAGTTCCCAGGCCACAGGGTCTGCTTTTGAGCAGTAGTGTCAGGAAGTGACGACACCCCCGAAGCTCTAAATATCTGTAGAGGGTAGAAGAAGAATCGTTCTAACATCTGAGGACCTCGATAGCTTCATCGGCATCTTATACTCCGTTCCATACATAAGGTGCAACGCTGTGAAAAGTACGGTAGTCCGGACGGGAAAATAAAGGAAAGCGTGTTACTCCGCGCTTGTTCTGTGCCCGAGTGGTCTATTGCACGAGGAAGCGAGAGCGTGTTGTCAGCAATAACAGGGCATTTAATCAAGATCACGACAAATGTGCCATGTGGTAAGCCTACAAGCAAAGCATTTACTATGTCCCGCTCACCACAAATAACGCACCACTTTTTGGTCGCGGATGCAGGCAGCGCAAACAAGAGCGCTAGCTTTGACAGCGTTGCACCTGACGTATGAAACGGAGTATAGGCGCCTGGATATACCGATTAAAAGCAGACCCTGTGGCCTGGGAACTTTTGACCAACCCTGTACATGAGTTACGCAACATCGCTCCAACAAGAAATGAATTACAAAGCAAAGAAAGAAAGCCAAGTCACTCTATCCCATCAATATACAAACGTTGCACGCATTTTTTTTTTTGTGTGGTATACCAGATATGTCGTTTAGTTTCATTTAACGTGCGATTCAGAAGTGCGGGCAATAGAAATTTCAACATTTTATACCCATCATTAGTTCTGAATTTGACGACATATCGCGATTCAGGATGGCGAACGTTATAAACAGGGAAGTTTTCCGTTTACGGTTGTGGAAATGCAAACCGGTTTGCGTAGATCGACACCATCCGTTTCTCACAATTAAATACGCACCACAAAACTGGAAATTTCGGTAAAGTCGCTCGTGCAACGAGAAGAAAAACTGTCACTGCGGCGATATAAACCCTCCTAAAAGCGTATAGGTGTCACGCCCTGTACAAGCGGCACATTGCGCATGCGCACTGAGGGAGGTGAGATCTGGCTCCGTGGGCACATTTCGTGCGATAATGAGAGAGGGAGAGAGCCGCCAGAAAGACGAGTGCGAAGGCACGCGCGCCGGCTCACTATAGTCGGACCACGCCGGGGAACCCATTAGCGAACACGGAAAGGCCGCCACGGCTACGAACACGGTTCCCAGGGGTGGGGGGGCTATTCAGACAGAACGGGAGGACCTGCAAAGTAACCCCGGGCGTCCGCAAGCGACCGTACATGTACTACGGTCGTTTGGGCGTCGCGTCCGCTATATGACGATTCTCCGACTGTCCCCGCGCAACCCGCAACGGTTCGTGTCGGTAATTATGACGGCACGTGTTCGTTTTATTTTTATTTTATCGAGAGCGGACGAAGCGGCGAAAGGGAGGGGTGGTTTCCTTTCCTTCTTTTTCTTCGTACAATTATAGACGACGCAACAGGACTCACAGTCACCGAGGCAGCGTCAACCCCTGCGAAACTGTAATCACAGTTATTCCCATGCTGTCACATGCTGTTCAGGCGAGACGCGAGCCGAACAGACATGAAGCCGTTAGACAGTCAGGGGAGATGTGTATGACCATCTACCGACGAAAGTGCGACGAAAAAGAAGACTGCGCGCATAGTGAACCTGTTAAGTTCGTTCGTACCACCCTTCCTTGAAAAGAACAGGAGGAAAGTGTGTTTGAAACAGAACAGAAAAAAAAAAGAACTTCGATTTTGTCTGCCGTACCAATGGAATCCACTGCCAGAATAAAGCTCTCAATCTCTAGACATTTTTTTTTCGAGAAAATATAATAAAATATTATAAAAGCCTTGCATCATTGAAAAATTATGCACGAAAGGAGACGTTTTACGTCACTCTCCGAGAACAATTTGCAGTCAGTCACTTCTAGTCCACTATAATGTCCACTTTCCCTCTCCTCGTTTTCCCTAAAAGTGAAGAGGATTTCCCTTTCTCCACTTCGAAATCTGCCAACCGAGGCAGGTGGCGCTGCGGACGCCGACGGCGCGAAGCTGAGGAACGAACTTTCAAGAGCTAACGCTCTAAGGCATTGCTGTCTTCGATGTCGACTCTACGCGTTCAAGAAGCTGCAACTCACGTAAAACGTAGTCTTGATTCACCACGAGTGCTAGTGCGCTCATAAAATACAGCCACCAAGGCTGTGATAGCCGAGACTCGCGGAAATCACAACCGGCCAACACCAACAAAAAAAAAAGGCGTGGAAAAACGGAGGAACCGAGAACAGCGGCAGAGGGGAAATGAGGGCTTTTTTATGCTAATTCGTTGTATTCGAAGAGCGAAAGTCTCCGTCCTTCGCACAACACCGCCTACCCCCCCCCCCCCCCCCCCCACACACACACACACACACTGGAGTCGCAAAGCAAAGAGGCGGGGCGGTTCCGACGAGTGAGTGCTTTCAGCCTCCCAAGTACACGTATACGCCAGTGGCTCGCAGCCGCCAGCCAACGCGGACAATCCGTACAGCGCGGCAACCGTCCTTACAATCCCAAAGATCGCTGCTGACGTTTCTCCCCACAACAGTCGCTCGCATAACGAACGCTGCCGACGAGGCCCGGTGACAGCCGAACGCGGGTCGAACGGTCTCGCGGCGGACGAGGCCGGGGAAGACCATTAGCGGCGGTCGATTGATGCAGCCGCAGACCAGAGTCTCGCACGCGCGGATCGCCAACATGCACCGCTCAAGGCTTCGCCCCCTGCCAGCGGCTCCTCTGCGTCCGGCCGAGTATTGCTGCTCGCATTCGAGCGCGCAGTGTCTGCTGCCCTTCTCTCTTCGCCTAAGGCATCGCCAGGCAAGAGGAGGGCACCGAAACTCGACGGCCACAAACCGTGCCTCTTGGCTTATTGCAGGTGGAGCAACAAAAAAAATTTTAAATTCAAATACATTCCAATGCATTCCAACAAGTATGGAATGCAGGGTTGTAACATCCGGGAAGGGCATCTGGACTACGAGAGACGCCGTAGCGGAAAGCTCTCGACAAATTTCGTCCACGTTATGTAAGGGGGTCACACGGCTGTCATATCTGTGAGAGGGGATCATGACAGCGTGCAAGGGGCTCGTAATGGGTTCTTGAGTTGTGTCCGACTATAGGTCCACTAAAGATTAAGGGCACGCATGACGCCGCGTACCATGACGGTTCCGTGACATGATTTTTCTATGCAATGTCATTATATGCGGAGGGCAATCAAGCGATAGCGGACGCCGAAGAAAAAAAGCTATACTCCCAGTTAACAAGAGGCCACGTGTCCCTCCACGTGAGCCGACAGGTGCACACTCACAGGCCCTCACAACGGCCGGGGAGGGAGCCGCGTCTGGGATTCCGTAAAAACCCGCGATCTCCGCCGCCACACCATGCACACGCGCATATGCGTTCGCTCGCACGCGCTTGTCGTCGTGCGGCGATCAATGGCGACACGGGGGCAGTCGTCGTCATCAGCGTCGTGTCGCCCCTCCGCTCAGACCCGAGTCCCGCTCTCTGGCACACGCAAACCAAGCACACACACGCTCTTCGCTGCTGTCGGCTTCCCCCGCGGGCGACCCCTCGCACGCCATGGCGGCGCGCGTGTCGTCCCTCTTTTCCGGCGGAAAACAAAAGACGCAAGCGCGGCGGCCCATTAGGAGAGCAGCGGCGGCGTTTCCTGGTCCCCGGCCTCGCGCAAGCGGGAGACGTCTCCGCTGCCACTAATACCGTGCACCGCTCGCGGAGAGCCGCGGCGCACTAACCGATGCTTCGAAAACTGAACGTGGGTCGCTAAGAAGGAAACTGCGCAAGAGAAGACATGCTGGATGTTGACGCGAAACCGACAACGTCGGGTCAAGTAGGGCAGGGCTGTCGGGATACCATTCTCCTATACCGGGCTCATGTAAACGTTTGTGGCTCGGGTTAAGCGACCCTTGTGTCGGGCTGGCTAAGCCCAACTTGATGGCCAAGTTACATAGTACATGTAAAAAACAGAGAAGACCAATGCGACTGATACAGCGGAGTATGCGTTAGCATTAGTGTTCCTTCCGGACGCACCAGCCGCTTGCCGCTGATGGGTTCAGACAGTGTCTGTCTGTCTGTCTGTCTGCTGCTGCCAGGAAGAAAGGAAAGTGCACAGGCCTGCTCACTGGCTCAAGACGAGCCACAATCGCTACCACGTGCAGATAGTAGGAGAGTTGAAAGATGGAATAGAAAGACAGGATAGTAAAGACGCGCTAAAGACAAGGCCGATCCCGGAGGTAGTGCAATACCGGGCCAACCGGTGGCGGGCCTCCTCCACCACTCCGCCCTCCGTACCTCCTCTCCACTCTTCCCGATCCAATCCAGCCATCACGGTATTTCACGCCGTACCTACTCTCCACTCTCCCCCACCCGTCACCTCCCACCTAGTCTTATCTTCACTCCTCTCCCCTAAGTGTAGAGGGAACTTCTCGTTCTACTCTTTGGCCAGCTACCAACCGGGGCTTCACACGGACGGACACCCCGACGGATTTTTCCAACGTGGGGGGTTCTGATGATAACGCATTAAAGAAACTGTCGATACACAGTCGGGTTAGTAAGAGGGGAGAGAAGAAAAGCGAACCTGCACTGCGCTGGCGCCATTGCGCCTCCGAGACTAGCGCATGTGTAGAGTACTATTCGACGACGCCTTTACAAGCTCGCATTGCATTGCTTGACGCTGGGAGTCGCTGCAGTCGCACCGGCCTTGATTCGTTAAGATCAAGCTCAAGTAAACGCACAGTGGTCGAGACGGGGCGATCCTACTCAGCGCTTTAACAAAAGCCCCCGCTTCAAGTAAATCACGTGACCCGACAAACACCCAACGGGAGCGCACCCTTCCATGTGCATTTGGATGGAATTCCCATTGGTCGACAGGCGAACCCGGTAGCCGTATGGTCCCGACTGATTACGACGCCGACAACATTTAACTCCGGAGGAAACAGTCACAGGAAAGACAGAGAAGTCTAACAAGAAAAAAACAACGGGAGGAGGGAATAGGGCTGAGGGGGTTAGGTTCCAAGCACGGGTTAAGACATCCTAGTCGAAATAAGAAGAAGAAACAGCCTTGGGCAAGGCATGTAATGCGAAGGCAATATAACCGATGGTCCTTAGGGCAACAGACTGGATTCCACGGGAGGGGAGCATAGCAGGGGGCGACAGAAACTTAGGTGGACGGATGAGATCAAGAAGTTTGCAGAGACTTAGGTGGGCGTATTATATCAAGAAGTTTGCGGGGACAGAGTCAACAGGAGAGATGAGGGAGAACCGCTTTGTCCTGTTGTCATGCTGCTGCTGCTGACGATGATGATGATGATGATGATGATGATGATGATGATGAATGCGATAGCATTGACAGCTGTTGATGTCTTTGTGCCGGAAGTGGCTGGTGGAGCTTGTAAGAAGACCCCGGTTGCTCTTCCCTAGCTCCTGCCGTACACCACCTGTCAGCTGCCACGTTTGGCAGGAGGAGGCTTCACACAGACGAACCTGGTCTAGTGACACTGCCGGGCTGATGACGTCACATCCCTCCAGCCAATACTTCGCAGCGTCGGTGAGGTCACTTGTGACGGAACTGCCCGACGGCCAATAAGGATTTTCTCTGGACAACGCCGGACGGCACAGGGTTTTCACTCATATGAGGACTCAATGCTATCGCACAAAATGGCCCACTAGGCTACCCTTCACACCGGGAGGGTGATAAAGGAAGTTAACGAAGAACAGAGGGGAGGAAAACCTGATGTAAACTGTTGCTCTAGATACGTTCCGTGACCGCCGGTGTTTGTAGCGTGAACCATCCACGATCGGCAGCATCGTAGGCGCACTCAGGTCCACAATAGACACTTTTAGCATGCCGTGCACCATGTTACCGATACCGGAGTACCGGAAACCAGCGGGCCGTCAGCACACACGCGCAGACTACCCGTTGGGCGCCATATGGTGCCAGGTAACCGGCAGCTTCGCGCAGGTCTGCAGCATCGGGACCAATCAGCGCGTGCACACTGGCAGAGGGCGGACTCCCCGCACAGCGGTAACGGTAACCCGGTACGCTAAAGGTGTCTAACGATCGCCAGGCGTTTCCTCGTCCGCAGACACTGATGTATTCGTCCCGTGGTCGCCACATACGCAACTGAGCGTACAGCGTACGCGGCCGCTGCACGCTTCTAGTGGTGCGACAGAGCGTAGCAGGGAGGCGGCGACGAAGGCGAGGAGGCGACCAGTAAGCAGCCAGAGCGAAAGGCCAGACTCCGACCATCGATTATCCCTCCCTGTGCCCACCCTACACGCGGGGCTACTGCTGGGCCTGCACACGGGCGCCCTCTCCCGTCTGCCCCTTTCCTACCTCTCTATCCCTTCATTTGCCAGGGGTCCTTCGAGGATACTCCCCTTTATCCCTTCTTTCCTTTATCCGGGAATCTCGAGCGCCTTATTATATGCCAACACGGGAAGAAACGGGACACAAGGACAATGTCGACAAGAACCAGCGTGTACGGGCGGCCGTCGGGAAGCAAAGGCCCTAACAAAGGAGGCAATGCCCAGAGACGTAAAATACTGCACACACGCGCACTGCATCTGCGGCGCTGCGTACACACCCGGCAAAGCACAGCGGGCAGAGCCGCGACAAGCTCCCGACGGGATCAAACGAGACGACGGAGGAAGTACTAGTCACGCGAACTGGTCTCGTTATAAACATTACCTGTCCCTAAATGGGAAAAGTGCATGCCTTAGCCAGCGAGAAAGGGCAAGCGAGCGCGTCCTAGTGAGGAATAAAGGGAGTCGGTCGGCTGGGGAGGAATCGAGTGGCTGGGAGGGAGCGAGTCGAAACACGCGCTCTCCAACGCTGTTTGCTAACACGCCTTGAAACCATAATTCTACGCCACGAAAGATGAAGACGAAAGAAAACAAGGCGAGACAAGTAGACGCCTAGAAATTCTACCATATATTTTTCACTCGCCTCACGACTGCCACCACGCTCCCACAACAGGAGTGAAGACTGGTGACCACATAAGGCTAACTACGTTCATTCTGACTGGTCCCTACACTCAGTCATGCCCACCCGCCGTAGCCAAAAATAAATAAATAAATAAACGAACATTTCTGCGTTAACCAAACACTACTCGCAGCCCTCCGTCACAGCCACCCAGCGAAAGAGAACGGCCGTTCACTGCTACAACGAGCGCAAGCATACCGCCAGCGCAAAACGCCGACGCGCTCCCAGCCACGTCGCCGCCGACAACAAACGCGTGGGGTCCCAGCGACGCCTAGCTTCGCAGCATCCCTCCTCGTCGTCGGCAACGGCGGTTTCATCAAGGGCCCGCAGCGGGGGGAAAAGGATGGGAAGAGCTAATGAACGCGGCGTTCCGCGCATGCAGGCCAGCAGCCGCGCGCACGCACCGGCGCGGCTGGCGTCTCTACTCCAATTAAACCCCAGCTTCCGGTCATCAGGCCCCGCTGCGCCTGTTCCTCGCTGCTGTTGTAAGCAACGCAAAGATATTTCGCGCCCAACGAGGAGACCGACGCATCTCTCTCTATGCTCCATCTACTCGGCTGAAACTAGAAGCGTTCAGTGGAGCGCCGTCCACAGAGCCGGTACCGGCGAAATCCGGAGCGTACGACCCGCTCGCGGCTGCCGGAGTCGACCAGGACAGCCAGCGATGCGGCAGCAGGGGCCACTGTAGCAGTGATAGTAACAGTGGTGGCTGTGTAATAAGAGAAACTGAGACACAAGCGTCATCCAGGGCACCGCGAAGCGGTATCCCCATTACCTGACGCTGCAGCTGCAGTCTCCCGAACAGTGCACGCATCTAATGAGAGAGGGCGTAATGTACACACACACGGCGCCCGTACAAAGCAGAGAACAATGCGTACAAACGCAACGAGGCCCGGGAGCCATGGCCAGTCCTTCCCCCTCATGCTCCAAGCCCCGGGGCCACTGCCGCCTACACAATGCATTATGCAGACAAACGAGGCGCTGACCAGAAAACAGAGCTTCGCGCAGCGCAAGAGCAGCCGTCATTTGTTCCTCGTCTTTATGCTACTCTCGCTTCGAGCCCCGCGGCCGCCGAGACACAGTGGTTAGCAGAGAAAGAGGAGGAGGAGGAGGAGGAGGAGGAGGAGGAGGAGGAGGGTTGGTGGAGAAGTTTGGCGACCAACGTGGGACACAATTTTCTAGTTTTTTTTATCTCTCTCTCTCTCTCTCTCTCTCTCTTCGCTCGTGTTTATTGCTAAGCCTGATTTGAAAAGCGCATACGCGGCGGACTGGCATCGAACATGTATCTACACTTTAAACACGAATGCGCGTATATGGGAGCAAAAAATAAATTAGCTGTCCTCTATCACCCTCCCTTTTATAGAAGGCAGTGCGCTAGCGTTTACTCCCTTTTTACTCCTTTCTGTTCAAAGTGTAATGACGTTGTCAGTAGGCCCCGCTAGAGTTTATTCCCTTTTTACTCTTTTCTGTTTAATGTGTAACGACGTTGTCAGTAGCCCGCGTGCCATTCGCGACATTCTCCTCCCTATCCTGTTCTTTCCCTTACGTGCGCTTTTCACGAAATGAAGAGAATAAAAAGTTCACACATAGTTGCCCGAAATTCGAGACAATTCATTCAGCCTCCGCCTTCTATTTGCAGCGTTATTTGGATCTCCCTTTTTTTTAATTTATTGAAACGATCCACACTTTGCGGCTATCACCAGGCGTTGGCGCTCGAGACAGAGGATGACAGACGGCCTCATTCGTAACCTTGGACAGCGCCTCTGACTGGATGATGACACAATGCACCACACCGCCTATTTTTCATTCCAGCAACTGACGCCATTCAAAGCAGCTGCCTTCTGAGTATACTTTCTTTTAACGTCACTCTCACCTGCATCTCTTCACATCCTCGATCCCGCCTGCACACTCTTCCCGCTATGTTGATCAGGCAACACATCGCGACTAAACAATTACTGAATTATCAAGTGTGAAGCCCGCCGTAGCAAAGAGGTCCGGGATAATTGACAAGGAGCACGGACTGCTGGGCGAGTTGGTGCATTGCAAACACGGACGGGCACACAAGAAACGCGAACACACGAAGAAAGAGACTGACTCGTGGTGTCTCAGTCTCTTTCTTCGTGTGTTTGTGTTTTTTGTGTGCTCGTCCGTGTTTATAATTGACAAGAGCCCCCTAACCCGGAATCGAACGTGCGCCGCACCCCACTACGTCACAGTAGCGAGTGCGACCACTGTACAGACTGTCCAGAGCAGTCGGGGAAATTATCGCATTTCAAACCATTTACAGCGGTGCCCCTCCCCCCCGCAGTTTTTAATTACCTCTCTACTGGCGCCGCGGCCCGAGCACCGCGTTCAAACACAACGACCGCAACGTCTCCAAGGGGAGGCTGCGCCTTGGCGCGATCCGCGAGACGCCACCACCACAACCCGTCGCCGCCGATGCCCAAAAAAAGAAAAAAAGAAGAGAAAACATGACGGAGGGTACACAGCGCCGAAAGAGTCTCTGAAATCGAAGCGGCGGCGGCAGGCGCCGACAACTATACGCTGTAAGCGGCGCGCCGATCTGAAAAGAATTCTACGCCGAACGAACCGTCAGGAGCACGCCGAACACAATGAGAAACTGTGGAGAATGCCGCCGCCGCCGTCTCTGCAGGCGCACCAAACGAGAGGAAAAAAAAATCGCAAAATGACGCAGGGAGAGGCGACGAAGAGAAAGTCAAGCACTGCACCCGCGGAGCAGGAAGCGGGGCAGGCAATGTTAGGTTTGGAAGAAACGGGCGCCAGAGAGCAAACAGGAAATTCGATTACAAAGTTTTCGCCGGCGCTGCAATACACCGCGCGTGCGTGTGTGTGCGCGCTAGATCGCTCCAGCAGCCGTACACAGCTTGAGGGTTCAGCTCTGGCGGCCGACCGCTAAGGGAAGAAGAAAGCTGGAGCTTTCGGGGAAACACTAGCACAAAACGACCACACAGGAGAGAGATCACTAGAGAAAAGAGAGAGAGAGGGGCCCGAACGGATCTGATTAAAGAGAGGAGGAACACGCCACGAGAAACAAAGAACAAACAAAACCAATACGGCGACGAAGACCTCCCAAGCGAGAAGGAGAGCAAGGGAGAAATGAGTGACCGAGCAAGTTCACTGGCGGCGCGGGGCCCCCGCCAGAAGCCGCAGAGGCGGAGACTGAGGCAGCGCGGAGTACAGCCTCCGAGACGCCGGGTGAGATCACGATTGCCATCGCCTTTTTTTTTCCCTGCTTCCTCCCTCGCTCCAGCTCCACAACACACACACAAGAGTGGCGCAGCGGGCCAGTTCTAATAGCGCGGTTCCGCAAAAGGGCGCCACCGCAGATGAACCCGCCGTTAGGGAGAACGTGCCCGGAAATCCCGAAAGGGATGAGAATCCGCCTGCTGTCCCGCTCCCTCTCCCGTCAAAGGCAGAAAGACTCCCTATTCCTCTTCTTTATACTTTCTCCCCGGCAAAGCCACGAGGCAAACGCGGTAGATCCCGCTTCCCTTTCCCTAAACTCCCTCGCGTCCTCCGAGATCTCATTTCTCCTCCCTCTCTCCCCATAGGGAAGAGACAACGCCACCGAACCAGCAGCATGGCACGCCTCGCGTGCAGCTGGCTGCCTTAGTGCCAACGAGAACCTAACCGAAAAAAAAGAAGGCAGCAATACAAGATGACGGGCCGCAAGTAAGAAGACAGCGAAGGCGGCCGGCGAAGCACCGAATACCCGACCACGACCGTCCGTACATCTTTCGGAACAGGTCGCGGCCTTAGTTCGCGCCACAGAAACGAGAGGGCGCGCGCGTGCACAGAGCCACGCATTCATCCGTCGACTTCTTCCGTGCCACCGAGGCGGAGCTCTTTCTTATGCCGAGGACGGCCTGAACCAACTTTTACCCGTCCTCTCCGCCCCCCCCCCCCCCCCCCACCTACGGAACCAAGTTCGGTTCTTAGCGTTATTCCGATCGCGCTCCAAGCTCTCCCCGTTTTCCCTACTTCCTCGCGCTACACAACTTCCCCGGCTTCCGACTCCTCCTCTTCTTCCATCGCCTCTCGCTTCCGCACGCTTGTTTCAGTTTCCTCGCCGCGGTATACATGGGACGGACAAGCGAGAGCAGTCGAGTTGTTAGTATCGACGGCTCTGCCGCACGGCCCCATTCCTTATTCCGCTCTCGCTTTGAACATCCTCCGAGGACTTTCTCCCGATCCACGGCGAAACTTCCTTTCGATTGCCTCCTCCGCAGCCGTACCTCTCTTTCCCTGCCTGACCTCTGGTGCTCTCTTGAAACCAACCAAACCTGCCCCGCCTCCTTCAACACACACACAAAGCGAGCATCCACGCACACACAGTCGCTCCAAGCCACTCCACGGTTCGTTCTCTTTCTAGAAAGTTTCCTTCTCCCAACGTCTCAGCGCTTCCGTTTTAGAGCCGATGCTCTCTCCGAAAACGAAAAAAAAAATTTTTCTTCGCTCCGAGTTATACTCTGTCCCACATCATTCCTTCCTTTCGCAATTCAGCACTTCTTTCAATTTCACTCGCTTTAGAGTTTCGTTCCCCATGTAGTGCAGGCATTCCCCGCGCGTCGCGCATCGTCGCGCCAAAACCAACGTCTTCCTGCCTCCCGCCCGACATTCGGAGCGCACTTCAAACTTCGTTTCGTACAGTTCGTGTCGTCCCGCCAGAAATTATTTTTTCTTCGCGATTTTTACTTCTCGTCCGCCAACATTCCCACAACCGCCTCTCATATTTTGATCCCACGAGCGCTCCCTGGATTCCGTCCTCCGTTGAGGCTTCAGCGTTCGAAATTTCGCGAGAATCCAAGTTTCAAGGCGACGAAAGAGAAGGCACTGAAGGCAGGCCCGCCACTTCTCTGCCATCCTTTTCGTGACTTCGTCCACAAAAGCGCATAAAATTCAAAACAAAGACACAGGACAAAATCGTCCACATAGGCCGGATTACAGAAAACAAAATAATATTCCATTTATTTCCATCAAAGATGGGGGAGGCGAGGCAAAAAGCTGCGATAGCAGCTTGACAAGTCCTCGTCCCCTACAAAGCAGCAGCAGTACACGCCGACAACCCGACATATCTTTCATCGAAGAAAAACATAATAATACATAATAAAGTACAGAATGCACTACTCGTACATGAAAAACATAATAATACATAATAAAGTATGGGATGTACTGCTCGTACAAAAAGTGAATACAAGTTTCTAAGTGGGAGGAAGATTAGATACTAATATCTAAGAAAAATGTAATGGTAAAAATGAGCGCACAAATGTAATACAGCAACATAAAGGCGACATTGTTTGATAGTTCATAACAAAGAAAGCATTCACAAATGTATGCATTCATGACAACTGAATTAGGCAAAGCTTAAGTATAAGTAAAAAATATATAGGACACACAAAGGTAACATTACAGGAATAAATATTTCAGTTCATGTGGCTTAAGATCAAGAATATGAATGTTATCCTTTAGGTATGTGTTTAGTATATTAGGAATTCGATATTTTAGTGTCTGAAATCCATAATTAGTCCGGAAGGAATGCACTTTCCAAAACTCGAGATTGCGTGTGGGGTAGCGTGATGGACCTTTTATGGCTAATTCGGCAAACCTTATTAAACTATTGCATTTAGCTTTCTTTTCCCTGATAAGCCCAAGGCACAGGTGATAATTGTACATGTTTTCAAAACGTATTATGCCAAGGTTTTGCATTACAGAGTATATATCACAATCGTATTGAGAGCGTGTAATAATTCTAAGAACCCTTCGCTGTAATATACTCAACTTGTTTATGTTAGTTAGGGTAGTAGTACCCCAGACCAGACTACAATATTGTAAATGAGAGACAAACAAGGAATTATATAGGAGTAACAAAATATTTTTAGGGAGGAAATCTCTATGTCTGTACAAAAAGACAAGACAACAACGTGTTCTATGATATCGTCGGATACATCTCACGAACAAAGCGGCTTTTCCTCGTCAAAGGACCCCCTTCCAGCCAATGGCGTCGGCAGATTCTAATGAACCTGCTATCGTCACAACGCAGGCAGCGACGTGACGATGGAAGGGGGAGACTATCCCTGACCATGCAAGGAGGGGACTATCCCCTTTCACCTGCCACTCCTTGCATTGTTTCGCTAGCAGGCTCATGAGATTAGGCCGACGTCACTGGCTGGAAGGGGGTCCTATGACGGGGAAAAGCAGCTTCGTTCTTGAGTTGTGTCCGACTATACATCAAGGCGGGCGTAGCCGAGTCGTACGTATTCCGCTCAGTGTCAATGGCGTTTGGCTCATAAGAGGTCACAAACTCAATGCAGCCGCCGCGGTGGCTGAGTGGTTACGGCGCTCGGCTGCCGGCCCGAAAGACGCGGGTTCGATCCCGGCCGCGGCGGTCGAATTTCGATAGAGGCGAACTTCTAGAGGCCCGTGTACTGTGCGATGTCGGTGCACGTTAAAGAACCCCAGGTGGTCGAAATTTCCGGAGACCTTCACTACGGCGTCCCTCATAGCCTGAGTCGCTTTGGGACGTTAAACCCCCATAAACCAAATCAAACCACAAGCTCAATGCCGGCTAAAGACATTACGTTTCAAAAGGGGCGAAACGGTCTTGGCCATAACATCTGACACTGTGATAAGAGTGACTCGTGGACCGGCTAACCACAAACCGGTATTACGTGCGAACGGCATTCTGACCTCTGGTGCTTCTCCGCGTGATGGAAGACCGGAACGTCGCACCATACAGATAAGCGCGCGAAAGAAAAAGAAACAGGCACAGCTCGCCGCTGCTAGCGCAGTTTCAAGAAAACACGATTCCTTCACGCAGCTGCGCCGCTGTGCATTGCGCTTCGCTACTTATCCTCGAGAAATGAGCATTTCTTCCGACCTCTTCTAGCGGCACGAACCGGGCCTCCCGAAGCTACGCCAGTAAGCAAAAACAACAAAAATTATACCGCAAAATCCCCAACACGAAAACGAATATACGCGGTCACAACGCAGGGCTCAAGCGCAGAAACCGTGGAACCCAAAGACCGAACGCCTGTCGGGACCACGCAGACCGCGAACGTTCAGCAGACGTACACAGAGACGCGCACCTACCACTTCGCGCCGTTTCCTTTTTTTTTCCTGAGCAGTCCTTTTCCTTAAGGACGGAGCGAGGAAAAAATGACACCGAGACGGCGGAGCGGCGCGGGCATCCAGCCGAGTCCCGACCACATGTTCCGCGGAGCAGGCATATTACCCCATTTCAAGCCTTGCCGCGTCGAGAAATATCCGGGTCTCACGAGCAGTGGCACATGATGCCAGCAGAGCATATTCGAAGGACCAGCGAGCGAGAAAAAAGCGGGAAACCAAAAAAAAAAGGAAAACAGCCAACGCAACGAAAAACGCCACCAAGACGAACGGCCTTCTCGTATCTCTGCCGTGATCTGCCGACCGACGCAGCCACGCACAGACATACGACCAGCACAGAAACATACGCAAGCACACGCGAAATAAAGAAAAAGAAAAGTGCTAAGAAGCAGGAAGCAATCGAGAGAGGGCTAGCGTGGATCGAGATAGGCCATCGCGGCGGAACGTATTCGGCCCTCTGGCCTGAGCCAGTAGTCGTCCAGGCGTATTAGCCACCAGTCTGAAGACTGCTTGTTTGCCTTCCTTCGGTCGGCGCCGAATGATCCTGCACGGACACGCAGACCGAATCCGCCCTCCTCGCACTTTCCTCTTCATCCTTCTCTCTCTCTCTCTCTCTCTCTCTCTCTCTCTCTCTCTCTCTCTCTCTCTCTCTCTCTCTCTATTTCGCTCTCTTTCCAGCTACGAATACCGTGCAGCAGCCACGGTTCCACTGGAGGCCCTGCGCGCAAACCCTTCCCTCGGACCCCTCCACCTGAGAGAGACGTCTTCCCCAGCGGCCTCTTCGATCAGGATTCCGCCGTGTTCCAGCGGCCGAGTGCTCTCTCCCTGCCCGTACACAGGACGGCGTTGTGAGGACAAGCGTGAATGAAAGGTCGCGCCTACCACTGACAGGTTTGCGTAGGACGCAGTACCAGCGGCCAGCCAACGGTGGGAGCCTGCCTGCTCTAACGCGTTCCACGACGAGGCAACCGACTTTTCACGCCTCGCCAGGTTTCCCCGTGATATGCGCGCGGTACATCGCGACCTGGCGTCTTTACAGTGTGTCGCGCAGTGCTGTAGCAACCACTGCGACAGCTTTACTCAAGCACGAACCGCGGGTACAAACTATTCCGTGCCTCGGTGGAACATCGCGAAGTAACACTCGCGAGGAATGCGCAACCCATCTGAAATTTTTGAAGGCGAAACTAAGGGACCAATAGCTGCCGCATTTGAAGCGACTCACTGCATAAAAGCAGAATTAAGTTCGTTTTTCCGTACGAGACAACACGCTCCTGCACAAAATTTCGAAACACGTGCCAGCGAGAAGACTGCCGTGCGCTGACTAAAATAACACCACCACCGCCTCGAGAACTGGAGGCACAAAAACACGAATGCACAGGGGAGGGCGCGAAATTTAATGCACTTGCAGATACCACCGTTTGGAAACAAAGCGGCTTTTGGGCTCCTGCAATAAATACCCTGTCGCCCTTCTTCTTTCCAACTCGTTCTGCTTAACTTTCGCCGCTCTAAATTAATATGTTCAGTGGGACGTCCTCTGTGCCGCATGTTATGGCAAGCTGAAAATCACCTCGTGGCACGGCTTTGATGCGCGAAAGCATGAATTAAAATAAATACGACTAAAAGAAGAACAAAAAAATGGGAAAACAGCAGCAACTCCAAACTGCTGCAACAAAACAGCGCAATTACGGGCCACAAAATTACACGAATTCGCGTGCGTCGCCTGGAGATTTTTTTTTTTTTTTCAACACACTTCCCCGCATTCGAACAATAACGGCAGGCGCTCTAACTAAATTGCTCCTCGCCTGCACAGCGCGCGTGCCGCACTGTCAGGGCGGGCTGACGCGGGTAACTCGATAACACGCAAACGTTAATGACGCGGTTTCATATTAGTGCCACGCGATACAAAAACCAGGAGCGTGAGCGTTCAGCCACCTCCTCTTCTGCCTCGGAGCCGTATAAGAAAGTTAAACGCCCGCGTTTTCCTTTCTCTCTCTCTCTGGCTTTTTCTTCGCCTCACTTTCTCTCTCGCTCTATCCCAACCCAGCGATTACTTTCATCCCAGGTTACGCTTCTTTACTCAACCCACCATCGTTAAGCCCGCCAGTTGCAACCGCTCAAGCCTAATAATTTTCTCAGTGCGCAGTGCATAAAAGCTGCAGCGACGCTCCCTAAAAGCAACTGCACTAGACACGAAAAGACAAAAGAAAGCTGGAGCAAGGTGCCGCCCGGTGTTCTGCAGTGAGCACTCAATTTTTATTTTATGTTTTTATCTCTAGGACGAAAAACTAATTATTCACTGCGAACTTAGAGCCTGCAGGTATCACAGAGCATATACCAAAATTACCCACGACATCCAATCGGCATGGCTTACTTCCCAGGCGATAACACCTATGGTAGTACTCCACACTTTGAAATTAAGCAGCTACCGTGCGAGATAACTCCGAAAGGATACCAAGACAGGTGTATAAAATAGGTCCGGCTACTCCAGTTCCCAGGGAACCGCAAGAAACTGCAAGCTAATGCCTGAAAAATCTCTTTCAATACCAAATAATAAACAATTTCATTCCAGTTTGTACTTGTGACCATTTGTTTCAAATGTATGCTAACGGTGGTTTATGTTTTGGATGGCTTATTTTTGGTGCGAAATGAGCGCGTGAGAACATCTTTTTGAAGCTGTCTCTTCTGCTTTATGGCCCCTGATGCTACGCATGTAGACTGTAAATAACTCGATTGGGCAACCGTACCATGTAAGCGTTGACGCAAGCTCAACCCAGCACCGAGGCTCGTTCCAAGCAGACCATGCACTGCTGCTGTCTTGGTTTTCAACCTTGGGCTGAGCACCGTTTGCACCACACAAAGAACACAGCGTGAGACCTTGCTATACACAACTGGGTATGCTAAAGAGAGCTGGAGCCACATTCTTTTCTTATTTATTTATTTATTTACTTCCATAGCAAACGCGCCAATCATCTCAGATCCCTACAAATGAACGCAATTTTTAGGTTTTAGACATCGACGAAAATATGTATGCCCCCTGAGCTTATAATACGGTGCCGGTTTCAATAAGGCAAATATTACAGAGTTACAGCAGTTGTAGTCGTAGCAATGGAAAATACTTTGTCAACGCGCATGACATGAGTAGTTCTTAACCGAAGAGGCCCGTGCCAATCACGTGAGGCGGTTGGAACCTCACTTTGTCTGGTGCAAAAGCTTTGCGCCTCAACTGCAGGTATCGATCAGGGGCGTCACGCTAACGACTGTATATTACGAAAAAAAAGGCGTAAACGCTTCTTAAAAATTTTAGTGGTCGCTTCATTTCGGAAACAAAACGATCCGTTTATGAGCGGAATGTTAATTCGATTCCTTCTCCGATTCCCCGATTGCGCTTCTAAGGCAATAAACGACGGGGTAAAAAAAAGAAATCTTGAAATCCTGGACAAAAGAAATTACTTAGACTAAATAAAACGCTATTACACGACCAGCACCATTCTCCATTCGAAACGATACGCCCGCAGATATGCCGCGGGTCAGCTAATTGGCGCTTGGGCGTAATGCGATAGAGTATGCAATTCTACCACGCGAGTTTTGATAAAGATGGAAGCAAATGAGAGAGAGAGAGAGAGAGAGAGAGAGAGAGAGAGAGAGAGAGAGAGAGGGAGGGAGGGAGGGAGGGAGGGGGGGGGGGGGCAAGATTAAATGCGAATTTGGAACAGAGAAACGGGAGTTGGCGCCCGACCGTAGCTGCAGTGCGGAGCCAACGACGCGATCATAGACGAACAGCGATAGCGTATCAGTGACCACATTTTGCCATTGAATATCGTCGAAGGAAAATTCTGGCCATGGTGTGTGTACTACTTCAGAGCTGTCCGAGGCTAAAATAATTGCAAACACTACTGCGAAAACAGTTATCAGTAGAAGTATTATCGTGTAACTGAATCGTGTCTTGCAAATACGGCAATCACAATGTGCTATGCTTACCAGTGTTGTAGTAATAGTTGGCAGAATGCATCCGTCGATGGAAAAGAAAGACCGTGCAACTTGGGTGCCAACGTGTTTCGAATCTCCGGACTTTAAACTAGCGCACTTAAAGCCGGCGCATTTTCGTGGTATTAATTTAGCCTATTTAAGAAACTTAACAAGGAGAAAAAGAACGCGCTCCGCTTCCTAACTAGCAAAGCGCGCCCCGATTAAAGTAAAGGTAAAAAAGCTATTGCAAGCGCATGCAGTTGTGGAATCACTCCGCAAACCGAAGATGATGCCAGAATACAACGTTTGCAACGAGATTACTGGATAGCCTTCCTCGAAAATTGAACGAGAGCATGAAAATTTTCGGACATCGCGGTTACCAAAAACTAACGCAGTGCAATAAGCCGTCCAAATTTGCCAGTTGTATTGCAGCCAGAAATGTGTTAGTGGCGCCGAGCAACCTCAGATGAGGAGCTGTCTCCGACAACGACATTGCTCGGGCAACCTGTTACAGCACTTGCCAAGCACAGAACTAAGCTGAGCCGACCAATCACGAGAGAGCTGGCGTGGGTCGGACAGTGCCCTCCGTGCGACCGAATGCTGACGACGCCCCTACGGAGAAATTCCCGGCACGGCGGGCGCATTCTCAAGTGAGAAAACCCAACCGGAACCCTCAGGGGCAAGCTAGGCTTAGCTCGGCGCTGCCGAGCGAGGCCGCGCTACGCGTCTGCATGGATTCTGCGTTGTCGACGACGGCTACGCGGATGCCCGCTGTGTTGCCACCTGACGCAGCCTCCACGTCCACGCAATCGTCAGCGCCTCTGGGCCTCCAGCCTGCGCCGTCTTCCGATGCTACGACTTTGGCCTGTGACATGGACTGCTCTACCGCCTCCGTGCCCGTGGCACTCCCTCAAGAAACTGTGCCCGTCGCGCCAGTTCAGAATTCCCACCAAGGGCCGTCACCAGCGTCTGAGCCTCCTCCACAGATGCCTCCCGTGAGTCAAGGCTCTCTTTCGCCTGCTGCGAACTCGTTCCGCGTTACCATCAAGCCTACATTGCGCTTTGATATGACTGCCATCCCTGCCCGGAATGTTCAAGCCACAATTGACCATGCCCTTGGCTCTTCGAACTACTGCGGGTTTGTCGTCCATCGCCCATCGAACACCATCACGGTAAACTTGTCATCCTTGATGGACGCCCAGAAACTTTGCGCAGTTACGCGGATCCCCCTGGATGACAGCAAGCATGTCCCGGTGCAAATATATTTTGCATCTGGTCCTGACACACTCCGCTGCATGGTTTATCATGTCGACAGCACGAGCCCTCCCGAGCAGGTGCGCGCAAATATTCGCTGCTCAACTCATGTTGTACTGCACGCACGGCCTATGGGTCGCCGGGGCTCATACCTGCTCATCCTGCAAGGCCCGTTGACTCTCCCGAAGTACCTTACCTACTACGGTGCGATCGTCAAACCACAGCCCTTCCGACCTCGTCGTATTTTTTGCTATCACTGCCACAAAGAAGGACATATGCAAAATACCTGCCCTAATCCAGCAGCTGTGGCCGACATGAATGAACCAACAGCTCATTGTGCCCTGTGCAAATCGCCGGACCATGACATTCGCTCCCCCGCTTGTCCAAAGAAGAAGCAAGCGAAGAAGTTTCACAAGTCGCCTGCAAAAATGGATGTCCCTACAAGTAATCGCTTTGCAGCTCTCGCATGTGACGACAACGACTTCCCTGAACTTCCTTTATCTGAGCCTGCTGCTCACCATACGTCTCCTCGCCAGCGTACATATGCACAAGCGGCTCACCTTCCCGGATCAAATGGTACGCCCAAACGTCCAGTGCATCCATCACATGTGGATACTACAGATGAAGACACAGCTTTAGACAATGCAATCGCGGAGGCTCGCCGCCGACTAGACGAACTCACCCAGCGCCGGGAACAGCGTCGTTCTCAATCCTCTCGAAGAATTCTCATAACTCGGGAGCAATCATCAGAGGAATCACCTAGGGTAAGCACTGGCCCACAATCAGGTGCCGACCACCTGTTAGCCGTGACTACCCCGACAGTGGACAAGATATTAGCGCTGATGAAGCAGGTGACATCCCTCATCGTGGAAGCTCTTCGGCCTCGTCATGGATAGCGCATCATCATCGGTGGTGGTGCAGTGGAACTGTCGAGGTTTCGCTAATAAGGCCTCTGAAGTGAACATCCGCCTTCGCGACGGAAAGCTGAGGGCATGGGCGTTCCTACTGCAAGAGCATAATGCACTCCCACGCCTTTCAGGTTTCTGCGCATACCATTCACCATCTATCCCTGATCGCCGTTGCACCGCCTCCTCCCTCAGCCCAGGTAAATCTGCAATTTATATTCACAGTTCAGTTCCGCACACACCGCTCGACCTTTCACGGTGGTGCAACACACGTCAAGAGGTTGTCGCCCTTCTCGTAAAACCTGCACGCACACCCCTTATTCTAGTTTCTTTTTATAGTCGTCCTGGCTCCGCATCTCCCAATCTGGGATGGGTTCGTTTTCTACGTTCTACCAACTCGGGTATCCCTATTCTAGTTGGCGGTGACTTCAACGGCGCACACACTGCGTGGGGTTACCCATCGGATTCCTCAAGGGGTTCACACATCCAAGGGAGCTTTTCATATCATTCCTTTCAACTTTTAAACCACCCGAATACTTCTACCCGCCCACGAGGTGGCCCGTATTCACCTGATTTGACTTGGTGGTTAGGCCCCGGTAACCCTCGTTGGGCTGTTGATTCTGATACTTGGGGTAGCGATCACAGCCCTATTTTTATCTCCCTCACGCCTACGCGTCTACGGAAAATACGCCGCACTGTACGGATAACATCATGGGATTCTGTACGCGCAGACAATCATTTATCTACATTCAACCCCTCTTCAGCATTGTCTACTCTATCTGATGTTCTCGCTACTCACACTATTACCACTACTGTAAATGAAGATGACCCAAACCCGGACATACATCTCTTGAATCTGTGGGCTCTTCGTCGCCAGGCGGATCTTTACGCTACTCGTCACCCCGATGACCCTTCGGCTCTTCCTACTCTTCACCGCGCTACCGCACGGGCGCGGCGCTATGCAAAGCGGCTAGGCAGGCAACGCTGGGCTGCATGGTGTGCCCGCCTGTCCTCTACGCAGGGCAATCGACATCTTTGGAGAGTGTTTCACGCCATGGAGCGCCCTTCTCAGGTTGCAGATTACACAGAGAGCATTCGCCTCGCGCTAAATGTGGATGAGGACACATTTGCACAACAAGCGGCCCGTCAATTTTTTCCAAACCATGACTGCACCGCTACGTCTCCACCTGACTTATCGGTAACAGAGCCCCCCGATGGGATTACTTCTGACCTCACCATGGCAGAGCTGCTGGCCTCCATTGACCGTTTAAAAACTACTACTACTCCCGGGCACGACGGCATACCTAACTCCTTATTCCGTAACTTGGAAGGGAGGGCTTTGGAAACCCTACTTGATACTTTTAACGAAGTGTGGCTTTCTGGCATCATGCCGGGAGACTGGAAGCATTCTATTGTGGTTCCAATCCCCAAGTCAGGTCAGCCTCCAGTATCTCTCTCGGCCCTTCGTCCAATTTCCCTTACCCCTACCATCTGCAAGCTTTATGAAAACATTCTAGCCGCACGCTTATCATGGTGGCTGGAATCCCATGATTGTTACCCAGATTCCCAAATTGGTTTCCGCCCACATATTGGAACGGAGGACGGCCTTGCTACTTTGGCTGCTGACGTGCTTGACCACTCTCCACAGAGTCACCTTGTACGAACCGTAATCGCTACAGACATAACAAAGGCATATGATAACATCCTTCACTCTGCCATTCTTGCCTCCCTTCAAACTATTGGTCTCCCTCACCGGTTCCTCCTCTCCATTCACGCCTTTTTAGCAAATCGAACCTTCAGCGTGCGTGTCCACGGAAAGCCCTTTGGTAATTTCATTTCCAATAGAGGAGTGCCGCAGGGCTCCGTTCTCGCCCCCACATTATTTAATGTGGCTTTAATTCCTCTGGTTCGAGCCCTAGAGACCATCCCTTCTATCCGCGTGCTTGCATATGCCGATGATATCACCTTGTGGTGCTGTCATCCAGATGCGTCTATTCATCAGTCGGTCCTTCAACACGCGCTGGATGTATTGACATCTCGCCTCCCACCTTTGGGTCTAACACTCTCTCCTACTAAATCATGTTTCATTCGACTTGGAAATAAAGCCGCCTTACGGAAAGCTCCCCCTTTAAATTTTACGGTACATAATTCTCTGATTCCTCAGGTAGAAACTGTTCGTATTCTTGGTCTTCTCCTCCATACATCTGGGACTGGCACCCCGTGGCTGACAGCCACCCGTAAATCGGCTCACGCTACTCTAGGTCTGATTCGTCGCATAGCTATGCGCTCTGGTGGCGCACGTGCTCATACGGCCCGCCAGCTTGTGCGCTCTATCCTTCAGCCACGGATAGTATATCAGGCTCAATTTCAACGTCTCACCCGCAGACAGTGGGACTCCCTTGAAGCTATCAATCGTGAGGCTATGCGCGTCATAACATATCTGCCTCGTTTAACACCCATACCTGTGCTACAGGAGTTCGCCCAACTTAATACACTCAGTGAGATCATCGACCAACGGGTGGCAAATAGAGCTCGAAAACAGTCTCTCAAACTTCATCGTTTAAAGACACTTCCACCGTGGTCCTATTGCCAGCTCACTGACAATCGCCCCACTGTTTCCCCGTCGGTATCAGCAGCGTATCTGCCTGAAGGGTGCATATTATACACGGATGCATCTCATTCTGCAGAGAGGGGAGTTACTGCTGTGTATAGTCCATCTCATCCGCATCTCAACTCTCGCGCGACGTATACTGCGGATACGTGCACTCCCCTGGCATTGGAACTTCAAGCCATTTACAATGCCATTGCTTCCCTTCCGCTCGTTCCAACATTCAATACAGTTCACATTTACACCGACTCCCGCGCCGCCCTTAAACAGCTGAAGGCTGTTCGACGAACGTTCCAGATTTCACAATCTATTCATGTGCTCTGCGCAAAGTATCCATGTCCTGTGCGCATACACTGGATTCGCGGCCATGCCCAGGATCCACATAACATTCAAGCGGATGCTATGACTCATCTTCATACATTAGACGATCCGCCACCTTCCCCTCTTCCCCCAGATCCGTTCCTGTCCCACGTTTCCGATTCCGAAGTTCTGCGCCAGCGAACACGCGCTCTAATTCCTCCGTGTTCGCACCCTCTCCCCCGTAGTCTTACTCGGCAGGAGGAGGTATCCGTGCGCCGGATTCGGGCAGGGGCGGCTCTGACACCATCTGTCCGTCATCGGTGGCGTGCCAAAGATCTGCCACTACCTGACAGGTGCCCTCACTGTGGCGCTGCACCGGACATATGTGATGTGCGGCACTTGTTGTGGACGTGCCCAGCGACGGCTGCTATCAGAAAACGGCTCCTCAGGGAGGTTGGCCTGCGGTGGAACCGCGAAAGTGACTTCGTGAAGTGGACAATGGACAACCGTTTCATTAACAACCTCTGCGACTACCTCAGCGCAACGGTTCTTCACTCCTTCTTTTAACTTTCAATCCCGTGCATTCCTTCCCCCCTTTCCTTTTTCAACTTAGGCCTCATGGCACACTTCTCGAATAAAAAAAAAAAAAAAAACTGGGAGCGTCAGAAAGTTTTCTTTTTTAAATAAAGCATGTGCTTTTCGTCTCAAAATACAACGTCGCTCGATTTCAATCAAAGGGCAGTGAAGACGAAGCATTTGATATGATTTGATTCAACCTGATTCGACGTGATTCGAATTTATTTGATTCGATTCGATTCGATTCGATTCGATTTGATTTGATTTGATTCGATTCGACTCGATTCGATCTCAACTCCACCCCTGAATGCTTGACACACAACGCTGCATCGCTTAAAGGAGGAAAAGCATACAGATCAAAAGGACAACCAAAGCTGCCGCCCTCTTTGCTTCGCCAACGCCCCGCACCGTCTGTGCCATGCCAACCAAGAAGCGAAAGTTAACACGGATATCAGATCAGGGCTCGAGCAGCAAGAGCGGGGGCGCCTTCGCCTCATCTCGGGGCCACTGACTGCATCGACAAACCGCAGGTGGCCGCGTCGACAACGGCGCCACAGCTCTGCTCGCAGAAGCACCGGCAGCCCTGTAATGAGCCCGGCGAACGCCCATAAAAGACGGGGCAAGAGCGCAGGCAGCCGCCGGCAATGCCCGCGCCGGCAGAACAAATACGGCTCACTTTCTGGCAGAACGCACACAGCGACCCGAAAACCAAGAACCGCTTCCTGCTCTTTTTTTCGTCTTCTTTAGACACACCCGGCAGACGAAAATAATCGAAGTTCATGGAAATATAAAGAACAAGTACGTGTCGCTAAAACGCAAACATATTGGAGGGTGGGCGGGGGGGGGGGGGGGAGATGAAATCACTGGCACGTCAAATTGCGGACGCCGTAAGACATAATAAAACATAACTCAACGTAACTACAAACATTTAAAACAGTCAGTGATCCAGAGAGGGTGTGTTGACGTTCATGCTATGCAGAAAAGTTATTCCTGTATTTGAATTTCGGTAAGAATTTAACGGGGTTCACTTCATGTGAATACAGACAGCGATGAGTAAAAATGTCAGTCCCCGATAAATAAAAATCGCCTCAGAATAGATTCACACCTCTTTAAGGTGATAATTAACATTATATGTGAAACCGCAAAATACTAAACTCCATAATGACACTTTAAGCGTAGATGTAGGGTGTAGGTGGCGATGTGTGATCCCACTACCAAGGCAACTAGGGTGCTGTTCTGCAGTGAAATGCTCACTTAAATTATAAGAACAGGGATTGTGAATGTGCGCACCACAATTATTATTATTAGTGGCTCTTTATGAATAAAATAACAATGGATGATATGTTGCTATCCGCAGCATCTGCCATCGAACCTTAAGCACCTGAGCTGCGGCTAGCGAGGGAAAATGGACAGGAAGATGACAGGGAGAAGGAAAGAAAGCGAGAGCGATAGATAGAAATGATAGGGATAGGGCGGCAATGTACACTATATACAAATAAAAATGCACAAAAACCACAATAACTGCGCGGGCCCTTTTTTTTCTTGGCCACAGAAATGACACTTCACTGCAAGAACAGTCTCCTTGCGGAGAAGCATTTAAACCTTCATTAGGCTCGAGAACACTTACGGAAGGGCAACAAAGGGGAACGGCTTTTGCAAAGTGAAATTTTCGTCGGACGCGGCCACCTTAGCTGGCGTAATAATGCATACCATCATCATCATCAGCCTGACTACGCCCACTGCTGTGCAAAGAGCACTGCCCTGTGCCAGCTGCGGCCACCTTAGCCACCGCCAAGTTCTAATCTCATCTACCCACCTAACTTTCTGCCGGCCCCTGCTACGCTTGGCTTCTCTTGGAATCCAGTCCGTTACCTTTTTTAGTCCGTTACCCAACGGTGTTAAATATGAATAATGGAGACTCATGAGAGATCGTAGCGACACAACGACACATCCGCTCCCCAAGTCGCCTACTACAAGGAAACGCCGTTCATGCCGAACGCAAGTGCACATATCAATACATCCAGAATCTCCGCTGCGCAAACCGGGAAGGAAAAGCGCGCTAAAAAATGAAAACGAATGGCTTTCAAGCGCGATTCCATCTCGCCGTGAGGCTAGAACAACTACGCACGAACTGAACAGCAAAAAGAAGAAACAACAAAAACACGAACGCCATCACTCTCCTCTTTCCAATCCGCCCTTTTTCCACTCAAAAATACGTTTCAAAGCGCTCTCCGCGCGATGATGTTCGAAGCGGCGTTACAGTGCGTCAATTTCAAGCGCCCCGTGCGTCGGCCAAAGGATGCCGCGAAGCAGGAGCGCCCTTCGCGGGTAAGACACTCAAACAATGAAGAATTAAAGCGGGAGCTCCCCCCTCCCCCTTCACCCACCCCTCTTGAAACGGGATACTTCGCCGCGGCGAAAGACATAAAACATGAGCTTCGGCTTTTTTCCAACCGACGGCTTACCGCGCCCGCGGATGCGCGCAGCCGCATCCGGAAAAGCGTTTTTTTTTTTTTCGCGCCCAGCAAGCAGCGCAGAAAAAGGCAAAGGGAGACAAGGGACAATAAATACGCGCAATGCGTAACGCAGCGACGCAATGCGCAAGCTGTCAACAAGAAAACAATTGTTACGCTTGTTTCGGTTTTACAATATCAGAACAGAACCAGTAGCGAAGGCGCTCGCAGCGTCGGAAGTTTGTTCCGAAAGCATTAAAGAAAAATGACAAGACGATTTGGTGCTTGGATAAACGCAGATTCGCACGATGATACTCTTGACAGGATACGATTCCCGATTCGCTTCGGCCACGGCGAAATGAAAAAGGATTGACAGGGGGACAAATAAAGGAGGCCTGAGAAGAACAGCAGCCAACGTTGGCCAGTTCACCACTGAACAACAGAACAGGGGAAGACGGACGCCAGTTCTCAAGCACCGAGGTGGAGCGACGGTGAAATGACAGCGTTTGACTGTATGTAACATGAGTGGAAATGAAACGGAAGCGACACACTTTTCGCACATCCTACGCTCTAAACAGATAGGATTAAAAAGGGAGTACGCACTCATCTATCGCACTCCCTTTTATAAAAGGTACTGAATTAGAGGACAGCTGACTCTCTTTTTACTCCCATATAGACGTATGCGTGTTCAGAGTGTAGGGGAAAAAAACACATGCATCAAGTCAGCGTCAGATACGCCTTAGCCAACGGCCGTTTTGCAAAAAGAAAAAAATAATAAGTCGAAGCAACGGCGCTTCGCAACTCCTCGTCAAGCCGAGACGACCGTACGTACGCGCTCACGAAAAAAAAAAAAAGCGACTCCAGCGAAGTGCATTGCACGATACAATGGCCCTTCCTGCGCGTTCAGGACTCCCAATTAGGCTTCCATTTACAAACGCACGCGCACATTGGCGACGCTTCATAGTGTCTCAAGAGGACTTGCTGATTATCGAGTTGTATGGTTATACACATAGAGCACCCAAGCTTGGATGCGGCATGCTCTTCGCAAGAACACTGTAAGATGGGAGCTGGTTTTGTGCCTCTTCTACTTTTTTTTTCCTGTCCACTGAGCGCCAGTACTTGCGTCTGAGCATAACTACATTGCCTTCATTTCTCTACGCTCGACCTCTCTATGTTTATCCAATACCGACAATAACGACGACCTGTACAGCTATGAGCACTGACGCTTGAGGGAAAATCCACAATATGAGCGCTTATCCTCAGGCTATTCTTACGAAGTGTTTGTTCTGCGTAAGTGAAGAAACACCTTTAAGGAAAGCAATACAGAAAAAGCACAGCGCCCGAGAATTGACAGCGGCAGCACAAATTCCGCGTTAAGAGAGCGCCAGTCAAATGTAAATGCGGAGCTCCTCAAACCGCCAGCAACGCCGCTTAAACGAGACAAAAAAAAAAGAGGAAAGAAAGAAGGCGAATTCCCGCCTAACACTCGGCGACATCCAGGAAGAAAAAGGGAAAGCACGCGAGTGACAATGCAATCCCACACGTTCCAGCCCACACTGGTTAGCAGCGACAAAGAACCGTCGCGAGCGAAGAGGCGCATATTTTCCTTGGACGCCGCCATTATGCGCCGTCACGAAAATGCACGGCCAGCCAGCTGGGCACGAAACTGTTCGGCGAAAGAAAAGGCAAGCAGGGCACGCTGAGACGCCGCGAAGGCAGCAAGGGCAACAGACGCCGTCTTCGCCTCGTCTCGCGAAAGAAGAGGCGGGTGCAGAGACGGGGAATTCCTTTGTCCAGCAAGACAAATATTTTCGCGACGCAGAGCCAGTTTATTCCTCCTCCTCATCCGAGTGTCGGCGGAGAAAACGGTATTCAACGCTAGCTGTCAAACGGCGAAATCTGAGCTCGCCGGCACAGGAGGCTCGTTTCCCAGCGTGTTGCCAGGCCTTCCTTTTTCTTATTTTTCCTTTTCCAAAGAGAGCTGTATGAACGGTTTTCTCCGATGGTTTTCGCAGCTTCACAGGACAGTTACCATTGCGCAACGCGAGTTCCAGCGATAGCTGTCTGCGCTGATCATTACGGTACTGTTTACCCCTTATCATTTTTATTTGTCTTCTCTGGCAGGTATGCGTGACGTCACTGAGTTTGAGCCATTCGACGTGATGCGTTGCCATGGCGCATTGCAGGGACATCATGTCTGACGCCGTGGAATGCGGACCAATCTGCGCGGAGCGTTCCGATGACGTCATGCGTGGCGTCAATGGATGCCGACTAATCATCATGGCGCGGTGTAACGCCGACGACGCTGCACAACTAGGAAACGGGTCTTCAACAGCTATCGCTGTAAAAACCGATGCGACCTATGCGATGCGACCTATGTAGACAGAAAAGGAGCGGTCTTATGGAGTGCAGGGTGTCATTACTTTCTGAAAGCCCGCTCTCGAACACAGTCTGTCACGAACGGTAACAGCAACTCATGTTATGCCGCCTACAAGAGCACAGGATACCATAAGCCAGCGCGTCAACCGAAAAGTGGACAAATAAAATATGGGTATTAAATGCTTACACTCCATACAACTTTACTTCTACCTCAAGCCAGCCGTCTCAACCAGCCCAAATTACGCCGTTGGGCACATAAAACCAACAGCGTCGTTTTCCGTATCGGTAATATTGGTTCGAAATGATTCCAAGCTAGAAAAATTTTCGATCTTCAAATGAACTCGAGCTCGACCAGAGACGGAGAAAAATCGATCCGTGCATCGCTGCCGTAAAAAAAAATGAATTTCTCCGCTTGTTGAGATAGAAGTTCTCAATAAGCGCAACAAGAGGCAGAAAACTTCACTGCAAGTAAGTCACTCCGGCCAAGCACCGCAAAAACATCCTACCAAGGCGACGTCGATTAAAGGTCTCCAACATCAAAGCTTTGTATAAACAGGAGCACTGCGACAGCCAGAGGGAACCTCGATAAAAACGACAAGCAGAAAAGAAAAACACCAAGGCGTGCGAAGAAATGGAAAACACATTAAAAAAATGCAAGGCGCACGCAAGGTGGGAGCAGCAGGGAGGAAAATGAAGAGTGGCGGTGCGCGCCGGCAGCATTGGTCATCGGCCAAAGCGAAGCGGACGGGACGCTGGGAGCAAAGGCAGCATAAATCAGACAAGCCTCTCCTCTGATGTAGTGGCGCTGTCCGTATTAAAATACGGGCACGGCAGGCGAAATTTAACGTCGGCAGCGAAAAGAGAAAGAAAAAGAAAAAAAGAAGTAAACAGTCAAATTTCTTTTAAAACGAGGGGAATAAGGAGACGGTAAGAAAGATGGCGGGGTGAACTCAAGACGAAGGGGGATCATTTTTTGGACGTAGGAGGACGAATTCGCCGCGCACGCGCAGCCCGGAGAACGCGGCTCCGTCACTGTTCCCTTCCTGTACGCATTTACTCGCTTATGTGCACTCCCCTCTCCTGCAGCTCAATCGTCTTCCAAGTCAGTCCGCTTTTTATTCGTTATAACGCTCAGAAAAGCGGTTTCGTACACCGTCCAGTCATTTCAAAGCATCCCCGAGTCTAGTAAGAGCGTAGTTCTGAAGCCCCGTCAAAATGAAAAAAAAAAAATAGCGCACGAAGATGTTGCCGGCATCCAGAGATCTGGCGTTCACGTCGAATGCTAGGAGCGGTTTGAGAAGTTTTTTTTGTCTAATAGCATTAAAAAAAACGCACGAGAAGAGGCACAAAGGCGGCAATTCTCGGCTACGAATACTTCCGAGATGAGCCTGAAGTGGCAGTGGGACATTGCAACTTCTTTCAGCTGACTTCAAAATGGCGAAGCACGTGCCCATGTACAGTCGCGCTCATCACGACTTTCAACAGCCGATATGTGACTAAGAGCTTCCTTCACGAAGCAGCGGGTCCCGCCGGTGGTATACGAAGTTACGCACATACCAGCCAGCAGAAGTTTTTATACTGCTTTCCGCAGTGTATCACAGCACGCCTAATCGCTACGAAGCGTGAAGGCGCTCTGTAGTGACGTCACACTGAGCGCGAACGTGCATGCGGGTGAAAACAAGTTTCAGGAGAGTGGACGAGGATCGCGTAAAAGAAAAAAATATATCGAAGAGGCTATCTCTAAAAGACATCAGAACGGATAGGTGTGTATTAGAATTCTTATTTTCTATTTCCCACTCCCATATTTTAATCTCTTTTCATCCAACAATGAAACCCGTGGCTTGGGCCCCTTCCTTCAGTAGGGAACACGGAGAGGGCTTTTTTATTTGAAAGCTGCAAACTTCGCACAATCCAGTTTCTGTTTTTCCCTCTCATTCTGCAATCCGCGGTGCCAAGGTGAAACGGGGAGAGAATAAAATAGTCGTTCTTTTTTTTTTCCCCTCAAAAAATTAGTTTTCCGAGCCCGACACGACACTGATGCCAAACCCCTTAAGCGCACGCAGCAAGCATTCAGAAAGAAGCCTTACCCGAGGCTCCATTTCCAAGATCTTGCGAAGTCGCGAGAAAGCAAACACTGCCTGTCCTCTCTCGGGAAAACCCTCGGTACAACAACGGGGACAGCAGGAAGTTACGGCGAAGTGTACAACGAAAGCGACAAGGAAAAATTCTGTCCCGATCCCGAAAGCCCAAAGCCTTTCCCTCACCCTCGGTGGCCATTCTATTTTCCTTCCCGCTTTACCAGCCGAGCCCGGCTACACAAAAGGAAAGCCAACGCGCTTCTGCAAGCGACTGACTACGTCAACCACACCAAACCCACGGAGAGAAATTAAAGAGGAGAGCACACAAACTAGGCAGTTTTCGGGGGACCGAACGAACTCCTCCGCTCAAACAGTGCTCTAGCAGAAGCAGTTTTCCCTGAGCCCTGCTCAACTCCCTCGGCGCCCGATTCCACCCCGTGAGTGCAAACAGAGCGCACTACCAGATTCTTCTCGGTGAGAAACTTAAACCGCAGAAAAACAATAGGTTCAGAGCAGGAATTTTTCTTTTCCCTTAATTCCTAATTTTCGTTTATCCCTTGTGAACAGTCTCCTCACAGCGTGTCCCGGGTTCGGTTCGAACACGACCGCGGCGGCTGCGTTTTTATGGAGGAAAAACGCTAAGGCGCCCATGTGCTGTGCGATGTCAGTGCACGTTAAAGATCCCCAGATGGTCGAAATTATTCCGGAGCCCTCCACTACGGCACCTATTCCTTTCTTCTTTCAGTCCCTCCTTTATCCCTTCCCTTACGGCGCAGTTCAGGTGTCCAACGATATATGAGACAGATACTGCGCCATTTCCTTTCCCCAAAAAACCATTATTATTGTGTACGTATCTGTGTGGAGAGGGAGAGGGAACACGTCTGGAGAAAAAAAAAGGATATTCGACAGACCAACACTGTGGGCCTCAAAGATGCGTCGCACTGGTTGCGTCATTCGACCCGGCATGGCTTTTCCCAATAGGGTTTATCCCCAGACTTCCCTCTTCTCTTCCGCCCTCCGCAACGAACCTGTGGTAGTTACAGGGCTACCGCAGGAGTTTCCTAGCGAGCAGCGGAGTTGGGAAACAGCCGGCGAAAGCGCCGTTAAGTGAGACAACGCTCGCGCTGCGGTCTGACCGACACCTCCCGTTTCTCGCTGGCGCTGTCGTCGTGCGCGGCGAGAACTGCGGCTGTAAAACGTGCCGCAGGGGTGCGGCGGCCACCCGCGGCTGACGCAATTAAACGGGCGCCACGCCGAACAAGGCGACACCGAATTCCGCTCGGTGCAGAGGGACGTAAAGACGGGGACGGGCGGCCACAACTCGCCTCGGGTTTTTAACTTCCAGCGTCATTCACGGCGGTGCGTCCGGCTGCCGAATGTCATCAACGCGGAACCGGGAGTTACAACCGGCACGTAATCCCAACTACTATTCGCCCGAAACAAAGTCAGATGGAGAGAGAGAGAGAGAGAGAGAGAGAGAGAGAGAGAGAGAGAGAGAGAGAGAGAGAGAGAGAGAGAGACAGGCAGGCAGGCAGGTTAACGAAAAGGGGATAGATAGCACACTGGGGGAAAGGAGCAATAAAAAGGGGCCAACTGGAAGAACGTAATTGGCGCATGCGAGGAATGTGCAGTAGTACCGACACTGTCACATCACGATGCGAGAATGCGACGTCCTTGTGGGAAGTATAGCAGCGCAAGATACCCTTCCAGTTTTGATGATATGGTTTGGATCTTTTTTCCCGTCAGGGCCAGAGTGTAGTCCAGGCGGCAAAGCCAATCTTCAATCAACAGCGCCTCACTACCTCATCACGGTCGAACTGGACTGACGGAGCAACATCACATCGCAGTGCATCTTTCCATTCTCTCTCTCGCTGGTGAAGGCCTCCAAGGCACTGCTCCGCTTTTTGAGGACTTCTGGCCTGCACGATAGGCTGTGACTTTACTGAACGCTGTGACTTTGCATAGTGACTTTAGGTTCCTACAACTGTCTTTTCTCCTTCATCTTTTTCTCCCCTCACCCCTTTCCCCCCGTGCAGGGTAGCAAACCGGCTATTCGTCTGGTTAACCTCCCTGCCTTTCCTCCTCCTCCTCTCTCTCTCGCTCTTTACACCGTAGATAAAAACCCATTTGGAGACCAAACAGCGGCACGATGCGCGTAGTCGCCTCGTCCATTTTTCCGTCTCGTACACACAGCGCGCCCTTTATAAATTAACTGTGCACAAACCGAAGCAAGATTCTTCTCCAGTAAACGTGGGTAGCCTTATTCTCTTAATTTTTTTTTGTCCTCAAAGGGTCGTCACGTTAAGGTGCTGGACAGCCATAAGACGCTGAGCTGCCCAACAGATGAGTTGAGTTGAAACTCATTCATTAGGCAAGGAAGGGGCACGACCACGGGAGGGGGTATATAACGAGGAGTAGGCAGAGTCTTCAACGTTTGCACGGTCGTCAGTCAACGCACATTGCTCTGATCAGGCCACTAGGCGAATCCAGCGCATTCCCACAGATAACACTCAGAAACTCTGTATAGCGTCACCCATTCCGGGGCACGCAAGCTGTCAACGATACCAGCCTCTACTGGCTTTTCATTGGCTCCAACAGGATGTATCGGCGTGAAAATTTAAACTGGTCCCACAAGCAGCCGGCTACTTCGCTCATAGCCCGCAATCAGAGCGACATCATCGTGAGTAGCGAACTTCTCCAAAAAAAAAAGAAGAAATATCAGAAGGCTTAGCATGGCTAAGCGCAGACTATCGTGCAGTAGCACTAGTTACAGTGGGCACTCAAGGTCCTTGCGTACAGCGAATGCGAAAGCATCCTTTGACCTCAATGTCTTTACACTAACAGCCTTAACCTTAAAGGCCTTTACCGGAAAAGCTTTTGCCTGAAGGTGTTCTCACTGACGGAATTTTACCTTGTAGGCCTTCACCCAGGCCCTCATCCAAGTGAAGGCCTACCCATAACCCGGTGGGCAGCTGAGCCGCCTGCCACAAAGCAGGCATCCGGGACGTACTACGTACGGTCGCCAATAAAAATGATTAGCACTAGTGACGTGCCACAGCAGCGGCAGGTAGCAACGCTGGTGGCTGAGGCTACGAACACGCCGATAACAAAAGTGCCAGGTGTGTTCGCAAAGCACGGCGCCGCGCCAGCCGCGCGGTGCGATTTTCACCGCCGCGGTAACGTCACTATGCTAACCTTTTTTAGAATCGGAAAAATAGAAAAAAGCGCCTAGTAGTGCCACCGCACTAAATGTGCTGGTACACATTTCCCCTCTAAGAGGAGAGGGAGAGTGAGTTTAGCAACAAGGCGTACGGCTGCTGAGCGCCAGGTAGCGGGCTCGAATCCCCGCAGCAACCTGTCGCATTACGACGGAGACGAGGAGCAAAGGACGCCCACGCGCTGTGGGATGTCAGTGCACGTTAAAGGACCCCAGGAGGTAAACATTAAAGCGGAGCCCTCCACTACGGCGACTCATTCTACCTGCCTCTCTTCATCCCTCTCGACCCTCCCCTCGCGACTCGAGTGAGAGAGTTACTGCCTCTTCGCTTTCCTCACACCCACCCCACCAGCACCACAGCCTTTATCTCTACCTCCCACCCGTTTCCGACGCCACCCTCTTCATTTCTCGCAGCACTGGCCACGCCAGCACGCGAGACGCGCTAACGAGCACACCGCCCCCGGCAGTGCGCGCACCCTGACGGTGATCACACAGAAACCAAGGGCGAGCGGTGCTCCGCGCAAGCGCGTCGAGCCCTGACCTGCCGGCGGCTAATGACGCGCCGGTTTTCGTTTGCGGCGCCCGCTAGACGGCGCGGCGGCAGGGCGCACGCCGCTTTCGCGACAAGAGCGGCCGCGGGGACCGGCTTCAAAAAGGCCGCGGGCGCACCCGCTGGCGGCCCAGGGAAGAGGGCCCTTACGCACGCGGCTCCAAATACAGCTCATTCGCTGGCGCCGCGTAACAATCCGCACGGCAAACGCCCTCTCCTCCAACTGGGCATTTCTCGCGTCCGCATTTCTCCCCTGCGAAAAGAAAGCAGGGGAGGAATAGGGTGACGGGGGGAGGGCGGGGGATAACAAAAAAAGGAAAGGAAAAACGAAAAGGTTCTTTTCTCCGTGGTTCGAACCAGACCGCGGCGGCTGCGTTTTTATGGAGGCAGAACGTTAAGGCGCCCGTGTGCTGTGCGATGTCACTGCACGTTAAAGATCCCCAGGTGGTCTAAATTATTCCGGAGCTCTCCACTACGGCACCTCTTCCTTCCTTTCTTCTTTCACTCCCTCCTTTATCCCTTCCCTAACGGCGCGGTCCAGCTGTCCGCCGATATATGAGACAGATACTGCGCCATTTCCTTTCCCCCAAAAAACCAATTATATATTATACGCGTCTCCAGAGAGAGTCCCGAGACCCGGGACTTTCGACAAACACCGTGCGCTTCTTGGCAATAGACAAACTCGTCCATAACCATACTTCGCTAACAAAAAAATAACACCCAGAAAAACCCCACCTAGGCCACAAGCATCACTTGTTAGTGTTTTCGTGCAGCCATTTGTTCTTATAATCAAGGAGCCGTTTTTCGCCCTCGTCTTGAATAAGCGCTGTATAGTATTGTATAGTATGGATAAGTCATTGCGATGTCATAGAAACAACGGCTCGCCTCCGAAACGGGCGAGCCCAACACGTCACCCCGAACCTTCTATTTCGTGCTGTCCCGCCCGAGCCAGCAAAACTACGTTCTCTGCATCCAGCAATCAGCACGCGCCCCTTACAAAAACTTTTTTAGGCAGTCTATAGATTGTCCACAGACTTCTGTCTCTAAAGTCCATAGAGTCTCTCTAGACAAGCCCTAAATAACAGCCTATAGGCAATAGAAATTCTATAGACTCTATAGACAATCTATAGATTTATGGCCATACACTTTCAGTAGACTTTTGTCTATAGACAGTCTACAGACGAAGAATAGACCAAAATAATATCTATAGGAAAGCAACAGAGTCTATAATGAGTCTGTAGACTGTCTACAGACCATTGTTGTAAGAAGCGGGAGGCTCGAGCCTGCCGCTTCTTCGGTGCTATCAACAATCCGCTAGCTAACTATGAACGCGCTACATTTAACGCGCAACTGCGCTCAGCAGCTAATTATTTGAGTGGATTGTATCTCCGTCCCTTCTTGCCCAGCAGCGACAACAAACAAGAGCAACCGCCCACGCTAAACTAACGAATCCGAGGGAGAGTAGGAAGTACACAGACACCGCACAAAAAAAGAACATGTCTACCAAACAGCACCGAGCCTTCGGCGTAAGATCGGGTCGGCCCTCAAGTGAAACAAAAGAATATATAAAAGGGAACGAGCGGCGCGCACGACAGACCGCGGTCGATATACGCGAATACCACCCAACGCGGTTTTGAACTCGTATGCGCGCTCCACATTTCTGTGAAAAGGCAAAATCACGCGATGGTGAGGCAGCGAATAAAACTGACACTTAAAAAAAAAAGGGGGGGGGGAAATCGAATATCGCTAACAGGGGAAACCGATTACAGGTCCTGAGCGCCCCCAGAGCAAATGCGGTACGGGCGGAAGAGAAGGAAATGAAAAAATTAAAAGTAAAAATTGCAGAAACGAACCAAAGCGCGCGAACGGCAGGAGTGGAGGAAACGCACAAAAATATACTCTCTCGGAAAAACAAAAAAAAGAATAAAAAGAACTGCTCCTTGCGGACGAAAATCGCCAGGGAGATTCGAACAGGCCAATTCGGTTACCGTCGAATCGATATTAATGCTGGGCCCTCGGCGAGCGCGCGCTCCCGAACTTAATTAACGGAGCCCGTTTCTCGGAGCCTTTTTCCCCACAAGCTCTCTTTCCTCCTCGCCCATCCAGTCGCGGTTTAAATCTTTAAAATTCAAGAGGCCGCCGCTAGGACGAATGCGTGCGTGCGTGTGCCTTTCTGCGTGTCCCCCTCCTCAACCTTCACCCGATCGTGCGTGCGCGCTTATATAACTTCCCATTCCGCACTTCTCGCCCAATTCCCCCACCCCCCCCCCCCTCTCTCTCTCTCTCTCTCTCTCTCTGCTTTCCCTTCGAAGCCCGCAGTGCTCTAACAGCAGACTTATAAGTCGCTGTTCTGCGCGATCGTTTTCACTTTTGATCCCCCCTTTCGTCCCCCACATCGTTTCCGGGCAATAAGTATTCCTCCTCGCCACCCCCAACCTCCCTTCCCCCCACCACCATCCGACATGTTGGCATGCACGGAGGAGGGACTCAAGAGTTAACCTTTAGCTCTCTGCCGACACAGGAGCGTTCTCTGCGCGCATAGCGCGGTGTGCAAATGTGCCGTGTTTTCTGTCGTGGGCATTTAAACTCCCCTGGACGTCCTGTGGACGTCCAGGATGTCCGCAGGACGTGCAAGGAAGGTTCAGTGCCCATTGGGGACTATAACGGACGCTGCACGATGGATGTCTGCAAGCAACGCGCAGCGGCTGCTCTTATCGAACAGCTCAATAAAGAGGGTTACAGCCCACGAAAGAGGGCTACAAAGGAATATAAACTGGCCTACAGGACTTGCACGTTTAGAGCGTCCACAACGTCTAGCGCCAAGGGGTGGTAGGGCATCGGTAACGAAATATTAAGGCAGCAAGACTAAACGTAGTCAGCGACAATAAGACACGCAAAAATTCGCTCTTTCTAATGACCAGCCAGTTTTTTTAACCGTCCCTAAAAATAACAGGGGATTCAAAGGCCACACCCTATCGCCACCGTGAGGCGGAAATTTCAGATAACAACTCCAGATAATTGCAGAAATTTATCGAAGCTTCGGACCGACGTCATCAGACAAAAGAAAAGTGGAGGGCACACTTAGGCTCCGCCTTAAGGGCGTCACCGGAACAGCGTTAACAGGTTAATGCCAATATATATGCGAGATTGCTCACTATCTACTTTACATTCCCATATCCATGGGAGTCCCCAAACATCTCGTGGTACAATCGTGCAGCGGTTATAAGCGGCGCACTACTGCCTCGGCAGGCGGCTGTTTAAAACACAGGCACCGGCGGGGCTTGTGAAACTTAGGTTGCTCTTGCCGAGCAACCTCTAGAGACCAATCATTAATAAAACTGCCACCTGCCACAGTGGGCACTTAGCACACAATCAGGTGGGCAGGATACGATGACGTCACGAGGCCACGTGATCTAGGTGCCCCACGCCCCGTAGGTTGCCCCTCTGGAAAATTTTCGTCAATTTTTCACTCACGGCCAATGACGCCAACGCCGGCTTTTCTGCGACACGGGGTCCTTAACGCCACCGCGTTAAAAAAAAAGAAAGGGGGCATGAAGGGGTAGGCATGGAAGGGGGGGGGGGGGGGGCGTGGGAGTGGGCGAAAGTGGTTCCAGCCTCATTCGATGCATTTCTCATGACGTCGTCCACGTTTTCTTGCGTGCTTCGATTCTAAAGCTGGAAGCAGTTTCTTTTCGATGGGCATCCCGGAAGAATGGGCAGGCCGGGCCGGAAGGAAACAAGAAAGGAACTATAAAACCGCTAAGAGGATCGCGGAACTAATCCCCTCGGTGATCCCTAAAGCCACAGATCTATCGCTACTCAGAAAAAGGGCGAAATGGAAACGACGCACCGAAGAAGACAACACAAGCGAGCGAGGACTTCCGCCATAATCCCATCCGGATCTCAATTTAAGAGTCTCTCAATTCCGGTTTCTGATGCGCTTCGCCGTCTACGCCTATCAGTCACCGGGTGTCCCCCGGGTGCATGAGGCGAGCTTAAGCGCCGGGACATTCCGCTCATTGTGCCGATTTTTCACAAAGATTTGGAACCTGCACTCCGCTCCAATACCTCACATGCAAAAACAAAAAGTAATAAAGGCAGCATCAGTAGCTACCATAAAGCGCACTCGTTTCCGACTAGACGACAGATCCATGGGCTTCTTAGAAGTCTTCATAAAAGCATTCTGCTCTTCATAGCACAATTGGTGATGTATTATGTATTCAGGACAAAGCACGAAACGTTATACCTGTACGAACCAAAAAGGCGAATTGCTTTGCGTTCCCATTCTAACCCGGCTCGTCCGGAGCAAAAGAAATTTCCGCGCGAATTTCTGACGCGGACACTCTAGGCTACAACGTAAAACCTAGTGATCAGTCGACGTTAAGCATTTTAGGCGTGGCCATTGATGTTAGGCAACATCAATGGCCATGCCTCAAATATTACATAGTGGACCCGTTCGCTTTCGACGTCGTTATTTTCCACGGGGACCAGACTGCTCCCCTTTATTCATCCCCCTCCCTCCCCCAACGAAACAAGCGCCTCTCCCTATGGGGAAAACCTCGCCCCGCGGCCGCCGTTCATGTCGCCTCCCGTCCCGACATGGTCGTCGGCATCGACCAAGCGCGGTCACAAGCGAGCAGCCACGCCAACAGAACGCCGCCGCGTCTGTGCGTACGTACAGCACAAAATGCACCCAACTTCCGGGGAACAATAATAAAAAAGCGCCCAATAACGGCGGAAATAACCAAGAGACCAGGAGCGTGGCCAGGGCAACACGGTAACAAACAAACGCCGCCTCGTTGAGCCTATTACGGCTGTTTACTTGGCCGTCGTCATCTCTCGCCTACTGCGCGTCGCGCCGCCTTCCTTTCACTCTGTCTCTCTCTCTTTCATCCCTTCCTTCCATCCACTCCGCGGCCATTAACGTATTCCAAGTGCCGTCGCGCGGGTTCATTATACAATACCGCTGCAGCGCGCGCAGGCGGGCTGACGCTTGACGCCCGGTGCATATGCATGGTGAAGAGCGTGGAATGCGCCTGCTGGGGCGATAATAGGCAATAAGCGCGTCCATACACGCGAGGTGAAAAGGCGCCGCGCGCATGCCCGAGGGCTGGACGAGCCAAAAAAAAGAAGAAAACTGCCAAAACAATGAAGAACGGCATAAAACTAAAGATAGTGGAGTTCTTCCCTGGGCAAGCTGGCGTTTTATACGTAGCAATAACGTAAGGAAAAAAAATAGCTGCGTTAAATAAACGCCGCTTTATCGATGCTCATATACCGCGCGAAGATGTTGCCAACAAAGGAAACTGTGTGTAGGAGCTCGCAGATGCCCTGGAAGGTGCCCCCGTCGCGATTGCTTTATTTTGTTCGGTGGCGCCCGCATGCATCAGCTCCGGCGGTTTAAATCCGTGCAGCGCGTTTACGATATGTTACTATAGTCGGCGCAGCTGGTAATCGGGGAGGCAAGAGAAAAGAAGGCAGGGGTGGGCGGGGGAGGGGGGGGGGGGTGGAGGGGGAGTTGGTATTAGCCGCTCTCGCGTTATGTAAAATCAGCTCGTGATAGTTCGGATCCGTCCAGCATCCCCGTAAATTAAAGAAAAAAAAGACGCTTGACTTGCAGGCCCGCCTTGTCAAACAGGAACGGAGAAACATGATTGGTCGGTTCGTGACCGACAATTCAGCGGAACCCAGTATATCGGGGCAGACTGCCACGATAGGCTGGTTAACGATTGGCCGCCTGGCTTCCACCACCCAAACATCGGGGGTAGTTTCTCACGCGCAGGGAACAGCACGACGAACTTAAACGAACGCCATTCGCAATGGCAACTTCGTATACGGCGTCGGGTGCGCTGCACGCTTTTTCGAGACACGGAGAGGGCGTAAGTGCTGGAAAAGCGGAGACTTCCTCGTAAAATAGGTGCTTCAGAAAATCGCTGCGGTGGGCTACTGCTTCGTGTTGTCTACGGGCTCGACCGTGCCATAAAAAGCGCGGCGTACGCTCGCACCGCCCACCGGCATGTTTTTCACGAGAAGACGAGGGCACCTTGCAGCGTCGCTTTTCGCATGCCTTTTTTTTTTTTGCTCTAACCTTATCAACAATCATGACTCTGCGCGAATCGTTGTCTGCGGGCGGGCAAATGTCGCCGCCTGAATGCGATTAAATCTGTATGCCTCATTTACAGTAGTAGCCAACACTGCGCTGTTGGATCTGAACGCTACAGAGAGGCGGGAAGGAGTAGCGGTCGTTATAGTAAATATCGGATATAGCGAACTTCGTTCAAGTAGTCACAAAATTTACCAAGCACTGTCGCTTGGCCATATAACATGACTGCATTCGCATCTTCCGCTACTCATATCGATTCAGAGCAAGTTACCGCTTGGGAACGGCAGCTCACGCGAAGTTCATGCGCAGTTCATGGCAGTTCATGAACTGCCGTTCCCAAGTGGTAACTTGCTCTGAATCGATATGAGTAGCGGAAGATGCGAATGCAGTCGTGTTATATGGCCAAGCGACAGTGCTTGGTAAATTTTGTGACTACTTGAAGGAAGTTCGCTATATCCGATATTTATTATAACGACCGCTACTCTTTACCGCCTCTCTGTATGTTTCTATTTTTTTAATTTGTAATGTCAATCAATTGGTTTAAAGAGAATTACCTATAAAGCAGCAGAGAAAACAACAATGCCACCGGTGGGATCCGAACCCAGGACCTCCGAATATCGCCTCCGGTGCTCTAATAGCTAAGCTACGGCGGCGGCTGTCCAATATGCTGCTTTCATGGGTATTTATGGTGTGTGTGTGTGCGTGTGCGTGTGTGTGTGTGTGTGTGTGTGTGTGTGTGTGTGTGTGTGTGTGTGTGTGTGTGTGTGTGTGTGTGTGTGTGTGTGTGTGTGTGTGTGTAGGGGGGGGGGGGGGGGCAACCGCCACAGAAACCAGGGAGCATGTGGGGGGGTGGGGGGTGTATTGCTATTATTTGTGATGTTGATTGATGAAGTTTATTATTGAATATTTTATTGCTTAAAGATAACTGATTAGAAAAGCGGAAGTAAAAACAACCTCATGCCGCCGGTGCGAACCGAACCCACGACCGCCGTATTACGCGTCCGGTGCTCTACTAACCGAGCTACGGCGACGGCTGTCAAATCCCTTGCTATCGGGGGGTATATTAAGTTTACAGTTGACCTAACCTTGAGAGTGTTCACCAGAGTCTTGAGAGAGGACAGGAAACGTCGACTCAAAATAAATCTGTCTAAATGAAGCGTTTCTGAACTTTGCATTTTACCTCTAGCAACCAAATACGCTTATATATATATATATATATATATATATATATATATATATATATATATATATATATATATATATATATATATATATATATATATATATATATATATATCGCGAGAGATAGCATTCGAAAATTTTCCACCCGCTTCTATACCTGTTGAAGCTGCCAAGTACAGAAAGCAAATGAGAAAAATTACATTATGTTCAAGACAGCAAACGCACATATACTAAAGTCGATCCCTAGTCTGAACCAAACGAAGTCAATTTAGAGGGGCCAGAAGGTATACAAGGCGCTTTATTCTTTCGAGGGTGAACGCTTCGCTAAAAGCGATCGCCTTTCCGAAAACGTTTCCGCGCCACATCAATCACGTGCCGGTTAAATCGTTTCCATTCTATGTGACTTAAGATTACGAAGCCTTGCAGACGACATGAAGAAAAAAAATGCCCCTAGGAACAACGACTGACGAGCAGATCTACTGCAGACACTTCGCAACATCAGCATTCTCCGTAATCTTAATAAGAATGCGCTCTGCGTTAGGAGCATGAGCATAACTAGTTACATGCCGAAACTCATCGACATCGCGCTAAAAGAAAAATGGGAAAATGAAACATGCTTCGCGTTCCAAATCTAAATGCGTACCTCAGGAGCCAAAAATCTGACACGCTGACACGCTAAGAACTCAGACACCTGCAGACGCGGCGCACAGCCAATAGCCAAGGCCGCTTTTTAATAGACGTCCTGCACCGCCGCTCAGGAAATTTAGTTTTATTTTACCTAAACCAGCCTCAGTAGAGTGGAAATTTAGTTCTATTTAACCTAAACCAGTCCCAGTAGTGTGGAAAGCATGGTTTAATCCACAGGCGCCAGTTAAAAATTTCCCCGTTCAGGATCGTCGCCAGGAAAGAAGTGCATCTACAGAAACCGCACAGATGGAACGTTTACATGAAGTCGACAGACGTCGCGTTGAGCACTCTTTTTGAAGGAAAGTGTAAATACGTCGAGGAAGAGAGTAATAATAATAATTGGGCTTTTGGGGAAATGAAATCGCGCAGTATCTGTGTCGTCTATCGTTGGACACCTGAACCGCGCCGTAAGGGAAGGGATAAGGGAGGGAGTGAAAGAAGAATGGAAGAAATAGGTGCCGTAGTGGAGGGCTCCGGAATAATTTCGACCCCCTGGGGATCTTTAACGTGCACTGACATCGCACAGCACACGGGCGCCTTTAGCGTTTATCCTCCATGAAAACGCAGCCGCCGCGGTCGGGTTCGAACCCGGGAACTCCGGATCAGTAGTCGAGCGCCCTAACCACTGAGCCACCGCGGCGGGTCGAGGAAGAGAGCAGAACACGGTTCGCGACTTACCTTATCAAAACCTGCCCGTTCACTTTAACAATCAACTCGACCCGCACGCTGTCGAGTTCGCGTAAACAGTTGAATAAAAAGTGACTACATTTCTTCCGTTTTCCTCGGCTGCTCTTTTGCCTAATCGTCACCACAGGGAGGCAGAATGGCGACAGCAGACATTCGCCATACACTGGCACCGAGAAACAAAGGAGTCGACACCAAATCACCACATCTGCGAAAGGCCAACAAAAGCAAGACGAGCTAAGCCGGATGGGACAAGAGCGAGACGAAGGAAAAGCCGACGGGGCCCAGCCGCCGGTGATTAAAGCGCGGCAACACAAACACGGCGGCGGCTCGGAACACCCCGAGCAGCGCACAGACTTGAGCACAGCGTTGCCGCAAGAGTAGGAGGGCTACGCAAAGATACAAAGAGACCGAGGAAAGGAGCCCCCTCCTAGGAACAAAGCAGATCTGGGCAAAGGGGAAGGGGGTCTCAGGATTGGCCTAACGTTATCTCAATTATCGCTTCGCGTGAACTCTCCCCTTCCCGCGTTTCCCTTTCCCGCGACTATAGACGAAGCAGCGTACCACTGAAGCTTGCTGCCCCGTAAGAAGTTAGAGACCAGGCGTCCATCAATCACAGGTCACCGTTTACATTAGAGGTTCACCCCGCATAAAAAAAAATAACGGCTCTCGACTGGCCGGCGCTATTTAACTGGCTACCTACGAAGGTGACGTTAACGACAATCTGTTAACGACAACCCGCCACACGCGGACCGAAGCAGACACACAAGCGAGAATTCATCCACACACGGTAGAAGAAAAACTAATCCTTCTCGTCCATGTGTGTGTGCGTGTGCATTCGCTCTCAATAATGTCTCCTAGCAGTTCTGAACCTGCCAGGTCAGCATCAAACAGTCGTTGGATGATATCGCACAGTGTTCTCGTGCGCAAACATGGCTTCGCGCGTGCGGCCGCTGACGAAGGAGCTGCGGCCACCCCAGCTTTCGCAGACGCTGCACAGAACTAAACGAGACGAAGTTGGCACGCGCAAAGCGCAGGCTATTCGCCGACGTTCGGCGGTGTCTCGAGTGTATGTTGTGCGTGCCGACAAGGGAAGGGGGGGTCGCAGCCTGACGACGGCGAGACGCAGAGGATTAATCGATCTCCCCAAGCACCCCCCCCCCCCCCCCCCGTACAGGCGGTTGCGCAAGGGCACACAGACATGCGCGACAAAGGAGAGAAAAGCGACGACGACGTAGATGCGAGAAAATGGAGGAGGAGGAGGAGGAGGAGGAGGAGGAGGGCGCGACGAGGAGACCTATTAGCTGCGACATTGGGCAACGCGTGGCTCAGACTTGGGGAGCACCGGTGGACCACAGCAGGGGATGATGTGTGTGCGGAGGGACCTCTCCGGGCGACACCCAAAGCCAAGCTCTCTCATAGGATGGGTGGGCGCTCTGCCGACATTACCAGCCGTAGTAATACGAACACTGATACCAGCGACAACGCGCTCGCACACAATGTCTCGTCAGGCTGTAATTACGTCTCAGAAATTACATCAAAGCCCAGAGTTACGGGAACAAAGCTGCGTCGCTTCTTAGCCCGATACCGAGTGGAAAAGCCCCGGGAAGCAGAACCCTCGTATACTACAGCTTCGTCTGAGGGAAACCAGAGTGTTTTATAAGTAAGTGCTTTCGGAAAGTATGAATCCTCGCAGCCACCTCGGCACCTGGCGTAATAAACCTCAACTAATGGAATGCTCACAATTACACCAGCTGTTATCGACGGTGTTAATAAACTACCGCCTTTGCTCTAAGAGAGTTGCACAGTTCGACCCAGACTTAAAGTGGTTATACGTCGTAACTACCGTCTCTAAGGCAGCTATAATCTACAAACAAAAGCAGAGATAATAGACACGTTTCTCTCTTTCTCTCTTTATTTTTTAAGCGCTGTACGTTTCGCGGAATCAGACCAACAAGGCAGCCGCTTTCCATGTCAACACCTTTTTCTGGTCCTCAAAAAAAAAACATAACAGCAGATTAGGATCTTCCTCAGAGCAGTGCGCCTTTCTGGCAATACCACGCGTAACGAGAGCCGTCGTAAAGCTCCTGTCACAGCAGGCCTGGCTTTAGAGGCCGGCAGCGACGCGGACAGTCGGAAGCCCCTTTAAACAGCGCGGCTCAAGGGTTCAGCTCCGGCTCGTTCGGCCGGGAATTAAACCGGATGGCGCGAAGACAATGCCTCATTAGGGAGCGGCCCTTTTCAACGAGGGCACTTCACGTGCAGAGCCCGCCGATGCACGCGCACCCAATCAGAGAGTCACGCCGTTCGCGCGAAGGACACGTGTCCGTACAATCAAGCGCATACACTATAAACACGAATCTGACTTTATGGGAGTAAAATGTGAACGGAGTAAATTGCTGGGATGGTTGGTTCATAATGCGCACATGGTGGAACCAGGGAATCTGACGCAGGACAAGAAGGAGGAGGCACACTCACAACACCGCTGGACTTGCAACTGATTTATTCCGATGAATTGAGCCACATCTACGCATCATTCCTGCGCAAGCGCACAAGGCATTCCTGCCTTGTTCAGAGTGTGCGCTTGCCCAGGAATGATGCATAGATGTACCTTGTGCGCTTGCGCAGGAATGATGCATAGAAGTGGCTCAATTCATCGGAATAAATCAGTTGTAATTCCAGCGGTGTTGTGAGTGTGCCTCCTTGTCCTGTGTCAGTTTCGCCGGTTCCACCATCTGTAGAAAGGTAACACACCCCCTTTTTGATACTATTAGTGCAGATTTCCTGGTACACTCTACACAGAAAGGAGTAAAAATGGAGTGCGCTAGAAGACAGCCTACACCCTATTTGCTCCTTTTTGTTTACAGTCTACTGGGACGCGCACTAATAACACTCATTTTATCAGCATGAAAAACACGTTTCCAGTAGCTATCTCCAAAGAGAAGCAAATAAAATGTTGCCCGGTTATCCGAAGAGAAACGCTACGGTTCATTCGTCGACACCTCCCCTTTCCAGAAAAACAATACAAAAAAAACTATGACATTCGCCTCTGCAGAGCCGAGACGCGGAGACAATATGCTAGAAAAGCTCTTTGAATCTCAAATTCCACCGTCAACCTCGCTTCGGACTCTTCTGCAAGTTGGCTTCACACGGTATGGCGTTAGGACGCTCAGAAAATATCTCATGAACACCCCTAATGAAGGTGGGAGCACGAGTTAGCTCTTTCACTAGTGCGCCCAGGTGCGCCATACCGGAACAAGAGCGAATTTGCGCGTAAATTTGTGAGACTGAAAATGGCGACCACGCAACTTTTATCACATATGGAGCGATTTCGACACTGAAATTATTATCTTGAAATTTCTCAAACTAGATGGGCACCCGTTTCCTCTGCATCTTTCCGATTGTTCTCACGTAAAACAAAAAAAAAGAAAAATTATTATTCGATTACTACAGGCCTCGCTGCAACACACCTGTTAACTGCAGGAAGCGACAAAGCCGAGGCCAATGAAACCTACACCAACTTCTGGCATGAAAATGCTGCCTGCTGCAGCAATGGCAAAAAAAAAAAAGAATTCTTCCTTTTGCCTATTAAACCAGGATAGAGGTTGTAGTGCTCAGACACATCGGCGCCCTACGCAGAACGCAAGCCGAACTTTCCCCGAGCCCTGGATCTTTCCTCTCATCACCCCCGCTCTATTTAACACTTTTTTTTATCAGGATAGAGGTTGTAGTGCTCAAAGACATCGGCACCCTACGCAGAACGCAAGGCCGAACTTTCCCCGAGCCCTGGATCTTTCCTCTCATCACCCGCGCTCTATTTAACACTTTTTTTTATCAGGATAGAGGTTGTAGTGCTCAAAGACATCGGCACCCTACGCAGAACGCAAGCCGAACTTTCCCCGAGCCCTGGATCTTTCCTCTCATCACCCCCGCTCTATTTAAAACTTTTTTTTATCAGGATAGAGGTTGTAGTGCTCAAAGACATCGGCACCCTACGCAGAACGCAAGCCGAACTTTCCCCGAGCCCTGGATCTTTCCTCTCATCACCCCCGCTCTATTTAACACTTTTTTTTTTCTCTCCAGCCTCGCGGCTACATCCCACCGGGCGGTAGATGCAGATTCCACTTCCCTTCAAAAGCGAAGCGGCCGAAGTGTTCCGAGCAGCGTCCCCTTGTCTTACTCCACCGCACGAGTGACAATCCCCGTCGTTCGGGACGGAACCAGACATGCACTCGCAGCGCACAGGGACACCGGAGTCGATGGAGAACCACTCAAGGGCTCCCGCCAAAAGAAAGGACACATTATGAATGCCAGAAGCGAAAAAGCAATCGCAGCAGAGGGGAGAGGAGAAAGAGCTAAACAAAAAAGACAAGAGAAAGCTGTCCCTCCCCCGACCAAAGCCAGAACCCCCCCTCGGTCAACCGGCCAAGAAAGAGGAGTGCTGTCGGGACACATTTTTTTCCAGAGACGAGCGGCCACTTGTGCCTTCGTGGCATTCCTCCACAGCCGGGGGGGCCTGTGTTTCTTCTCTCCCCGACTCTGTTTGTCAGCGAGATTCTCTCTCTCTCTCTCTCTTTTTACGTCACTCCACGTTCCGGGGAGAGAAAAAAAACAGGAAGGCAGAAATCACGGACACGCGTGGCGATGTCCCAAGAGACCCGTGGCACAAGAAGGGAGGGGGGGGGGGGGGGGGGCTGCAGCAAGCCGAGGAGGCACGCAGCTGTGGGTCGCCTAGACCGCATCAATTTGGAGACATCCATCACGCGGAGGCCATCTCTCTCCCTTCCTCCCCTGCTCTGCTCTTCAGCATCCTGCCGGCTGCAAGGAGGGGGCCGGGCTCGGACCGCGCGCTGTACCGAAGAGGGGGTGTGCTGCAGCGGGAGGCCTACGCCGCCCACACGTCGATCAGACCTCGCGTCATTCGCGCGAATGCGCAGAAGGCGGAAGGAAGGGGGCCGGCGTGAAGAAGCGTGTGACCCTTCTCTTTTCTCTTGACCTCGGCGGCGCACTACTTTTCTTTCTTTCTTTCTTTCTTTCTTTCTTTCTTTCTTTCTTTCTTTCTTTCTTTCTTTCTTTCTTTCTTTCTTTCTTTCTTTTCGCAGGCCTGACGTCGACGAGGAGCGCGACGGCAGACGCGCCGGAAGTATTGCCTCTTCAATGCGCGCTGCAAAGTGGTCAACAGACAATCATGATAATCAACATGGTTGTTGATTAGGGTTGGGGCCAGCAATCTTGCCCAAAGCCACCGCGACAGATGCTAACTGCCGCGAGAGAGACAAGGAGAGAGAGAGAGAGACAATGTACCGAAGAAAAAGCGAAGAAAAAGCTCGATGATCGATTCCGGAGGTCCGTCTGACTATCGAAGCCTGTTACTAAGCGCTAAAGGTGGGGTGGGGGATAAAATGGCGAAGGAAGATGACGATGGAGATGAACATGGCGCACCTGATATCCAAGAATCCAAAAAGCTCTTTTTAGGGTAGGTAATCCAGATAGTTCGAGTGCGGAACAAACGAGTTAACATCGAAGATTACAGAAATAATCTCTGGAGAGGAATAATTCTCCGCTGGCTGGTTTCGCCCAAAAACGTATGCGATGAGAGCGTCCCAAGGCGTTCGTCTGCACTACATCTGTACCCATGCTCCAGTGCCAATCGGGCAGAGAATTTAAACACGTTCGAGATACAGACAGCGGAATCAGCAGCGCACTCCCGTGCCCAACGAGAGCACGTCACAGACTGCGAAGCGCAGACGCTCCGCATCAATGCCATCAAAAAGGTGCGGGACATGTCGCGATCTCTGAAGCCACACTGAAAACCGCCAAAAGCATCAATCGGTCAGCGTGTCGCTAAGTCAGTTTGCTTCGCTCAATGCACGCAGCCACACTACCGCATGTATTTCAATTAGCTTTACTGATTTTTCCACAACTAGTAGAGCGCGCTCGTCCATGGTCTCACCTCTTTCTCCTGTTCTCCGCGCTGTGTTGTCATAAATAGCGGAGTGCTGAGACGCTATTACAGCTCACGTCTCACGATCTGTACTCAGATGAGCGGTTCTGAGCCTGGTCTACTAGAAGACAGACAAAATTGATTGATTGATTGATTGATTGATTGATTGATTGATTGATTGATTGATTGATTGATTGATTGATTGCAAACGAATCGGGTTATCAATGACGCTACAGTAGAGGTTTCCCGAATAAATTTTGACCCGTATGTGGTTTTTCATAATGCGCAAAAATTTCGGACAACTTGTGTTTGCGCGTTATGCTTCCACTGAAATCGAAGCGGCGAATTCGTACCCAGCAGCCGAAAGCCAGAGTCGCTGACAGGTACACTGACTAATATATACAGTTGAAATTGAATTCGCGAACTATGCAAAAGACCGATGTCGGCAGCATTCGGCTGCCAAAGCATATTTGGCAAGTTTCGACAGGAAACCAAAGTAGTGGGTCACAAACTTCCGACATCCGCATGACGAGCGCCGTGTCCAAAATCCACCTCACACCACAACTTCGGAGTTACAATAAAAGTTGCTAAAGAGCAGTGGGCGGCCGAAGCAAAGCACACAACACGGAATGCGGGTCACCTTTTACGCCTCCGAATTCAACGAGGAAAAACAAAAAAAAAATATTTAATAATACCGCTTCAACTCCTCCCGATCGATAACACCGGAAACCGAAACGTGGTAACCACCACCCCGACTCGCGTCAGACGATAAAAAAAAAAAATGGCGCCAGCAGCCAAACCAGGCGAGAGCAGGCGTCAGATGCAATAAACCACACAAACGCAGTGCGCCGTATATACCAGATAATAGAGGCAAGAGATCAGCGCGCGCGCGTCGCCGCCAACGTCGCCGCCGCCTCAGCAAGAAAAGCTTCGGCTTGAAAGAGCGGGCACGTTCCCCGCAGACAATGTGTCCCAGATAAGCCAGCGCCATGGCGCGCGCTCTGGTCAGACGCGCCGCCGTCCGCAACCGACGACCGCCGGATTCAACGCGTCATCCGGCCGCTTTTCTGCCCGCTTGTATACAGGGCTGGCAGTCTGTTTAGTTGCGTTCAGCGACAACCAAATCCCACTCGCAGCGTTCATCAGAAGCGTGGTTAGTCAGTGCTTTCAAGCGGCGGAACGCCGCAACACTGTGTCGGGTTGGTTTACCGGGTTGTCTGTATAACGGCGCCTGACGATTACTTTCCGCCTCATCTCTGTTTGCTGCTTCTTGAATAATGCGCTCATTCAAGTCGTGGCCAACCACAAAAAGTAAACCAATAAATAAATATGGAGGTGTCAGCACCGTGTTCAGTCCTTAGAACACCCTTTAATGCACTAAAACTCCGGCTGAATAAAACGCGCCTCATCGACAGCCGCTATGGTGGTCTGCGACAACACGTTATAGCGAATCCTTCCATCGACCTGGTGAAGCGAAAGACTAGTAGTTGTCGCCCTTAAAGAAACAGCATCGCTCTAAACAAGAGCGATCTAAACAACCGGGAACTTGACGTGCGCTTCGTAATGCATCAGCCAAGATCTCGCATAGAGATGTGCGCGCAATGGCGCTGATGGGTGACACGTTGCACGCTATTGAAAACGGGACGCGAAGGCAGGCTAGTGATAACTTCGCGGACAAGAGCGACCCGTCGAACCGGAACTGCGCTGGCACCAGCTGTTGAAAAATAAAAGGAAAAGTGAATAGTACGGCAGAGTCAGCACAGCGCGGCATAACGGCCCCCGACGGCTTCCGTCAGGCCTCCGTAACCACGTGACTTCGCCGATCCTCCCTCTGTGTCTCATTGGTTGTCGCGTCCAAAAACCTCCGTGCTACGCTCTAAACACGAATACGTCTATTTGGGGGGTAAAAAGAGAGTATCTGTCCTCTAGAGCACCCCTTGTGAGAGAGGATAGCTTACTCGCTTTTTACTCCTTTCTACTTAGAGTGTAGGAAAGTAGTACCTTTCCTTAAAAGCGCTTCATGGGGCATCGCCATTTTTCTCGCTCAACTATTGAGTGCGCCCGGCATAAGCAAATTAGATGTGGTAGCGTGAGCTGCACCCATTCGTAATTGTCCAGAGAGAATGCGCTTTGACGTATCCATAAACCCTATACGTAGTCCTGCATAGGCACCGCACAAAAGCTTCGCAGTGCATTTGGGACGCAACGTGGTGACAGTTATGCTATACCGGGTGCGGCGCAATAAACAGTAAGCGAAACCGAGAGTTCGTTATACGTGTCGAATCTCTTCACACATATACAACACACTAGACAGACCTTGACTGAGCAGCTCCACGGCTCGTCTGCAAAAAATTGTCGCCTAATAATGGTTCTCGCCCTTCCTCAAGCTGAGTAACGAGGCCTGCCACCGCGTTTTGATAGTCGAAATTATTCCCGAGATTTCCCGCTATACTCCATACTGAACAACAACAAAAAAATAAACTGGCAGTGGCTCAGCTTGGCTAACCCAGGAATTCAGCGAAAAGCAAGCACGCTAGCTAAGCGTCTGAGGCTCGTCCATGGCAGCTCCGCTACACGCTCGCGACTGCCGTTCTATATACACCCGGGTACACGACCACGTGGCTATGACGTGGTATCACATGTTCTTACGACACCCCCCCCCCCCCATAGAATGTCACGTGCCTTCACATCACCTCATCGGATGTTCTTACGGTCAAAGGTCACCCAGTGTCAAAGGTCAACTAAAGGTCATGATTTAAGGTCAGGTGTCAAGGGTTCGACAACAAAGCTGTACCACATATGGTGATACACGGCTACCCTTGGTTAGGCTGAAGGTCGTTCAAGGTCGTTGTGCTGCTTTACCTAGCGAAGTGACGCTTTTCGCTTCAAAAAATGCTATTAAGGATATACAGCAACAATGCATCCTTCCAATATGCGGCTGGGCAACCCACGGGAGCCGCCGCAGTTCCGCCCATTGATTACAAACAGGTGCGCTGGCCGCGGCAATCGCCTCCGGCCGAGCACGCAAAGCGTGCTCGCGGGCGCCGGCGCGCGAACCGTTTCAAGTCCATCTTTTCCGCAAGATGTGGCGCCCTCTGGGGAGTTCGCGAAAATCCCTCCGCAACGCAGAAAACTGACTGGAAACAAACGCACGTGAGCGACACCAGAGTTTCTCGTATACACACCTAGAGGGAGGAACTGGCGGCGCTGCACTTCACCCACCGAAGGCATGTCGGGAAGGCAAGGTTTCCTATTTTTGGCCTGGCTAGTGTTGGGCCGAAAGCGCAGATTCAATAGCAACGATACAACTTTTCCCGAGGTCAGCCTCAAAGGAACACTTCGCTAATTTTCAAGCCAGCCTCAAGTCGAACATTCGCTCGAGCTAAATTTTTAAGTAAGAAACGTTCCATCAAAAAATTATTGTGCGCAGGGCGGAGCGCATCGCGGCTGCGGTGGCTAGATATACAGGGTGTTTCAACTAAGAGTACACAAATTTTAAAAAAAGGTTTTTTTTTAGTTGACGGAACGCTGTTTTCGGCATAGCATTGTTAGCGGTGTAGAACATCAGAATATAGCTAAGACGTCCTAACTGGCAGGCTGGTTAACTATTATCGAATAGTTAAATTTTTATCTATTACTCTTACGTTCCTTAATTACTGAGAGACATATTGTTTACTAGGAAGCACAAAAAACGGACGAGGGACGGAGTAGGGGACACCTCCCCTACTCCGTCCAACTTCCTAGTAAACAACCTGCATCACCAAATAGCCCGGCAGCTTGCTCTCCTGAGAGGCATATAGCCCTCCGTAAGTAATATCCATATCAGTTGATAGAATTTCGAACACGCGGTCACCCTCAGAGTCGTGGCCCAACAAATTCTGGCTATTTCTACGAGTTAGGTGCACTGGATGGTTTGCTTTGCCTGCAAGCTTCTCGAAAGCGCATGTTTTTTGACGCGATGTAGCCGAAATTTGTTGGGCCACAGCGCCGAAGGTAGCCGCATTTTTGAAATTCTAAAAACTGATATGGATATTACTTTCGGTGGGCTACACGCCTCTGAAAACTTAAGGAGCCTAGCAGTAATAGTTCAAAAGTAAACTACTCAATATTTGTTAACCAGCCTGCTAGTTAACACTTCTTAGCTGCATTCTTATGTACGACACCGCTAACAATGCTGTGCCGAAAGAATAGCTCTTCTAACTCAAAAAGCCTATTTTAAAAAGTGTGCAAAGTCTTGGTTAAAACACCCTTGGCGCCACTTTAACCACAAGATATAATTTGGGAAGCTCTATGGGGCGACGAAGACGCAATCCGCTTCTACGGAGCGCCGTGCACTGCGCATGCGTAACGATATGTGCACGCTTGACAGTTGCCGCCATCTGTCGCTTGCGCCTGTAACCAGCATCGACTGCGCATATATATAATAGACTTAAGTTGTATCCGAACATAGTGCGCATGCGCACTATATTCGGATACAACTTAAGTCTGCAGTGAAGCTCCGCCCACATTCAGGACCACCGCACAGAATTCTTCCACGACAAAAAAGTAGTCCGTAGTTAAAAGTTTTTTCGTTGCCTAAACACGAAATCGATCACCAGAAAAAAAATTATAAGCTTTAGAATTTTGATACCTGGCTCGTTTAATAAAGACAAACATTAAAACGCCGATTTCGTTTGCTGCTGTGTTTGGCTAGCGGAGTAATACAGGGCGCCGCGGACCGTGGCCCAGTGTTAACTGCTGTTTTTTTTTTTTTTCAAGTTACATCCTACTATAGAAGCTGGCGGCTTGTTTTTACCCAGTGGAGCTCGGGAGCCTCGGCAAAGGACAGAGGAGAGAGCCGCGCATGCGCGAGGCGGCCGTCTGCAAAAGCAGGATTGACATCTGCGCGTACAAAAGAGAGGGTCGGTATTCGTCGGAGCTGTAACCAAGCGAAGGAAAATAACACGGTAACAGGGCGGCGCGGCCGTCGCCTTAATCTCGGCGTCCCCTTGGGGCATATGCAAATTGGGGCCTTTGAATCCGGTTATGACGACAGATTTAAGCCGGAGGGGGGGGGGGGGGGGGGGATGAAACGCGAAGGACTTCGAAAAATCGTTGCTGCGATAAACATTTAAAAAGTATAATCGAATAATCTTAATGCAGACACGGAATACAACGGACGTCAACTGCAGGGCAACGAGGTTAACGACGAATAGACAAATAAAATGTGGATCTGTAATGTGACCTTTTGGGCAAGTGGGGCTTCGCTTTAAAACACTCGAGTATAAAGCTTTAGAACAAGATAGACTCCACTGTTGTGCGAAACTACCGGGCTGTTTTCAACAGCCACACCGTTCGCGCAAAAAACTAATTGAAAAAAATAATCATAGGGCCAATACTTTAACCGCGAGAACACACGCGGAACAATTTTTCTCCCCTTTCTTCAACGAAGGACAAACGTCCTAGCGGAAGTGTAAGCCTTCCCCATGCCAAAAACCATAAAATGTGTCACCTTCAGATGTGTCACCGGAGCTTAGTCTTAACAATAAACACCGCACAATGTGCCTTCTCCCTCCATCAACGCAGCACTGGCATGGAATCCTTAAGCGATGGACCAGGGGCGAAGCAGTTACCAGATTCCTGCTTCCGTAAGAGAAACGGTGAAAGGAAAGTTTCCAACTTTGCGGCATCTAAGAAGAATCTTGAAAGCAGTAAGCTGCTTATTTAATGAAAAAACGCGCCCACAGTGCACACTTTTTGCTTAGTAAGCAACTTTGAGCACGTATGAAGGCGATGTATACAGCGATTCGCACTACGCTTGTAAGCGGTCTCTTTTGCCTGTGCAAGAGAAGCAATTTGAGACAAAACAATTTGAGATGGCTGCCGTTCTCCTAGGCGCCTATATTAAGGCGCCTACCGAGATAACCAGGCAACTCCCTTAGGTTTTTGCAGCTGAGAGACTGAAGACACACACAAGCCTGCTAAAGTGCGCGCCGATTAGTTCGCTTCAGTTAGCAGCAGACGAAAACAACGCTCCAAGCCACGTACAAAAAATCGTGACGTCAGAGATAGGTGAGGATCACAACATTTAAAGCTGCGTAGGGACGCTCGCGTGACCCTACCCCCACGCCAATCATCTGAAATGAAGACGTGAACTTGAATTGTTCTGAGTCGTTTCTGTGCCTCTTATACAGAGCACTCATAGCTACGCTGGGTCAATAAGGATTCGTGAAATAAAAAAAAAATATTCCACTCAACAAAGTTCGCCCCAGAGTCTCCCCAAAGACTCCGGACGAAATGATGAAATACCCAGCCGGGGGTCTTGTCCTAGTGGTTATGGCGTTCGACTGATGAGCTTAAGGTCGCGGGATCGAATCCCGGCCGCGGCGGCCGCATTTCGATGGAGCGAACGCCCGTGTGCTGTACGATGTGAGCGCACGCTAAAGAAAAAAAAAGCCCAGGTGGTCCGGTATAAATTAATAGGGAACCCTCAATTACGGTGTTCCACATAGCCTAATGTGCAGCCTTCTGAGATTATTCCATACCACTACCAAAGTATGAAATCTCCAAAGCGATGTATGCGGGCCAAGTAGGAGACTTCACTACCAGGAACGAACAAAAAAGCGACGGCTGAGTCCGGAGACGCGGCGAAGAACGTGCGCATTGAACGCAAGGGAGCATGGGGGAAAAACAGAACAAAGGCGGCAGTAATAAAGGAAGGTGAAAAAATAGGGAGAGCACTGAAAAGGGACCAGAGGCAAAGGGAGCAGGGTAAGGACGGACGGAGAACAAAGCAGCGCAACAAATCCCGACGGGCGGGCGGGGGATAGGCCACAGAGCACGACCCTAACGGGAAAAGCATGTCGCCACTTTTCCAGCTAGCCACAGGCGGCTTCCACGCGCGCGGGAAAGGGCATCGGGGGAGGAGGAAAACACGGCGGTGGGCGAAGGCGTCGGGCTTCTTTCTCAGAGCGGCAGCAGTGCTGGGCAGTCGCAAAGCACGTTTCCGCCGAGACACATAGAAACAGACAAAACAGGGGAAAAAAGGGGGAGAAACTTTGTTCTCCCCCAATTCGCGCGCTGACCGCCGAGCAGGGAGAGAGTGGCGAAGCACGTACAGTTGCCGCCGCTCGAGCTTTCCACGAAGCGCGCAGCTTTCGCTCTGCGCCGTTACTTTCGTTAGGATGCGAGGGGAAAATGAAAAAAAAAGAAAAACGAGGCTCACTGCTAATCTGCTCCGGACTGCTCTGTTAGCAAACTTTCGTTCGCAGAATTCTCGATCAGCACTATGTTGTCTGTGATGTGCCAAGAAGCTTCACTACAACACTTCTCGGCGGTTAAAAAACATGTGCCAGAATAAAAACCGAGGGGAGAAAATCACGGTCCTTCTAATTAAAATATTTTGAAAGCAAGCGTGAAAGAATTTCAGTAATCAGAATAACGAGGGCGTATGTACAAGAGCCCAGGTGAACCCCTTTCTCGATTCATCATCATCATCGTCAGCCTGACTACGCCCACCACAGGGCAAAGGCCTCTCCCATATCTCTCCGATTAACCCTGTCCTTTGCCAGCTGCTGCCACCCTATCCCAGAGAATTTCTTAATCTCATTCGCCTACCTAACTTTCCGCCTCCCCTTGCTACGCTTCCCTTCCCTTGGAATCCAGTCTGTTACTCTTAAAGACCATCGGTTCTCGAGTGATATGCGGCAAATGCCAACTGCCACCGGGCGCAGTTTGTAAGACGCACTGGCGCAGGTCAACACAGTAGACGCGAAACGACCGTTTAAAGTGCGCGACACGGTTCTCCCTCCTCGCCCGGTAATGTTATGCAAAGCGAATAACCTCGCACAACACGAGGCACACGTGTCTCCGTAACAAAGGCTTTCGATTTGCATAACCATTTGTCTCTGCCGAAACCCAATCCGCTGCGCTTGAAGCACGGGAGAGAGTCACTCATTGTCGCCCTTCAGGACAAATACAAGCACTAACATGGCTTTAACAATACAGTGCTCTCCACACAATCTACAGGAAAAAAGATGCCGCCGATTTCGCCAGCAATTCAGCCGTCTTCAAAGCTACCGTGAAACTACCCGCACCTCTACTTCAGCACATCTGCGACAACATTACGGCAGCCTGTTGTCAAGTGCCGGTCAGAGTTCGCGCACGAAGTGTTAGTCTCCAACCTGCGAGCGACAAACAATGGTAATGGCCCGGCAGCAGAGCGCCCACTCTGTTTGCGAGAGGTGTCGGGTTATAAACCAGGACCGGCGAGCACCGGAGCACCGGTATTCTAAGCTGCTAGAGGACCTCACGAACAGGTTCTCGCCTTTGTAAAGGATGAAACGCTTGGAAAAATGTGCCACCCAGATCCCGGGCCAAACCGTTATGCGAATGTGGTAATGAAGCCTAAGCGCGACGCAAAGCAAGACACTAGACGGGGCGCCACAAGAACGCACTTCAAGCGTTCAAAGAAAAGAAAAGGATACACAGCCAGCCACTGTGTACGAATACTCGGCGAACACGTCATCGTGCAACACAGACAAGGCAGGTAGACCGATACGAGAGACCGGCGCAACCACTCACGTGTCTCACGTGCCTCCTCCCCACGCTGGCGTCCCCGCGTGACGGGTCACGCGCGGGCTCACCCCTTGACACGACAGGTATACGGCACAACGAACATTCGCGTAACCGCTCGGTACAGAAGAACCCGAAGAAAACGAAAGGGCGAAGAAAAAAAAGAACGGATAGGCGAGAGGGAAGGGTCGCTCAGCACCGCGTTTCTGCTGCGACCACCCCGGCGCACGCGTCTGATGGAGACGTAACGATGGAGCAAGGACGTGACCCCCTCCTTCCCTGCTTCTACCAGTTCCCGAATAGAGGTAGGTACCAGGCCGCAACCGCGGCGACAATCGCGTATCGCCACCAACTAACCAACCAACCAACACACGCGCGCACGCGTCGCCCGCATGAATCAGCTTCTGCCAGCAGCGCGACAGGAGACGTGTGCCTGACGATGTACGGACCGCGGACGCGACGCCGAGTGTGCCGGCCTCTCTTCATTTTCCTCCTCCTCTTCCGACGTGTGCATTAAGAATTCACCAGCGGCTGGCTGCGGGTGGTGAACAACCCTCACCCTCCACCGCACATGAAGAGGCACGGACCCACCGCGGCTCGGCAGACACCGCTGCCGCGACAGCTCAGCGCCGTGCACCCGAGGGCCTCGACTCGTTAGCGCCGAACCACTAAACGCGAGCCGCGGGCCAACTCGAGCGCGTCCGCACGCGTCACGCCGCAAAAGCGCGCCGTCAGCCGGAAGCAGCGCTGCCTTACCCTCTCCCTCCCGCCTTCCCTGGCAGCTGGTGCACGTGCAAAGCCAGACAAGCGAGTACACGCCCGCTCACCTGAGGAGTCACGACTCCGGAGAGAGGGCTGCCTTCTTCTATTTATTCTATTAGCTACTTTCGTTTTAGTATCTCTATTTTTTTTCCCCCTTTTCTTCAACTACACTGCATGAAGGGCCAGAAAGTACGCGTCACGATTTCCTCCGGAGCCAGATTTCACGTTCTCTGCCGTTTATGCTAAACAGCACAGGACTGTCCCCCGCATACATCTTTTCATGTCGTTGCGCAGCCGACTGGCGCGAAACTTCCGATCGCGTCAGGAATAATCGCATAATTCGGTTGCCTTCCGAGACAGAGGGGGTCAAAGTCGGAGGAACAGGATTTCGGTCGAAGCCCGAAGGCGTCTTCTTTCATTTTTAACTCAGGCTGCCTTGTTTTAACGCAACAGCGTTAGAGTCACCGTTGCCAAGAAAATCCGACGTCGGCGTTGCGAGCGAATAGGGTAACCCAGGTGACCACCGCCGGAGAAGCAACCTGGGTGGGCCACCTAGATCACGTGACTTTGTGGTGTCAGCACAACCTGCCCACCGGATTGTGAAAAAACTCACCACCGTGGCAGGTGGCTGTTAAATTATTTATTGGTCGCGAAAGGTTGCTCGGGAGGAGCTAATTGAGTCGCACAAGCCCCACCGGTGGCAGCGCCTGCCATCTCGGGCAGTGGCGCATTGCTTAACCGCTGCACCTCTGCGCCAGGAGTGGTATGAGGACTCCCAGGGTCATATGAATGTAAAATTGAGAATGACCAATTCCACACATATGGGCACTAACTCATTAACGCGATCGCGTCCTGTCCTTAAGGCGGAGCTTAAGTGTCCCCTCTAACCTTATCTCCTATATACCCCTGTGCGGGGTAGAAAACAGGCACCCTCTCCTGGTTCAGTTTCCCGCCTTCCCTTCTGCCAACTCTGTCTCTCCTTCCACACACGCCCACGAAGGCTGCATTCACAGCGCACCAGTCGCACACAACCTTGGGGACAAAAATTATCGTGGGACTGTAAAAAGAATGAAGAATAAAGTGTCCAAACACCTATTCGCGAGTCCCTCACATAAAACGATGACGTCATTGGCCTAAGAATTTCCGATAGCTACGACAGCAGAACGACGACTCAAGCCGCGGGCAGTAAATTAGCCGACGTATCGATCACGATGTCTGCCGAAGTGTCCCGAGGCGCGCGCAGCGATTCAGCACATGTCTCGGATTCGATCCGAAGCCGAAAAAGCAATGCTGCGTTTCGGACACTAAAAAAGGGGAGCGCATTAACGGACGGCACACATATCGGCTCCGTATTCAGAGCACCACGGTACGGACAAGATACAGACACACGAACGACGTGAGTCCAATAGTCAGAGTATGAAAGCACCGTGTTGGAAAACACAGCGCGACCAGTTGGCAGGCACTGGTGAACGCGCTCAAGAGTTCGTCGGCAACACGCACCATCAGAAAAAAAAAAATCTTGGGGGCATTCTTAACCAGATTCTTAACGAAGAAAATGCGATAGCATTCAGGTTGCCTGCCACGCTGTCTGCAATTAGCGTTTAATGTTCTTCTTGTGATTTTCCCTCCAAAACTCCGGCTGGAACGTGTTCCACTGCCCTTATATGGTATGCATAAGTCATCACCTTCTAGAATGTTCGAGTAGCTTCCATTGGATCATCATATGGGATTATACTAATCCTACCTACTAATATACCCTAATCAATTTTCTGGCGTGGGTCTAATTGCAAAACTTTGAGGGTTCTTAGCAATTCTTCGCACCTCTGAGGATTTTGACTGGTGGCCGGACGGGCTTCTCACAAGCCGGTGGGCAGGTTGTGATGAAAGCACAAGGTCACGTGACCTCTCTCGACCAATCGGGGATTTTCGTGGTAGAGAATCTCGAATTCTTTTTGTGAGACGACAATCTAAATGCTGTCGCACTAAAGGCGGAGCCAAGCGGCACAGCCATCTCAAAAGAAGGACATTACTTTTTTTATATTCTTTGACGGTTCGTGAACCTTCCTACAGAGCTTGGTTCGAGCAGAGTTTCTCTAATGCCAAGGCAGCGGTAAACTGAAAAACCATCTTTGCCGTCATTCTTACCAAGGTTATATACCATGGTCATCGTCGTCATCAGCCTTACTACTGCGAGACAAATATCTCTCCAGTATGAGTCCAATTAACCCTGTCCTGTGCCCTCTGAGGCCACCTTATCCCCGCAAGCTTTCTAATCCCATCCGCCCACCTAAACTTCTGCGGCCCCTATTCTATTAAAATCCACTCCAATACCGTGAAGGACCAATGGTTATCTTGAATCCGCTAGATAAGCGATGGTTATACGGCGAAGCCGAATTATTTCACCGCTTCCATCCATGGAGACAGCGTTACCACAGCCCGTTGGTAAAGCCGCAAAAAATTCAATCTCCCCGACGAGTTCACCCGCGCTGAAAACAGCTGAGTCCCGACGGACGACATGAATATAACAAAACTAAAGGCACCGAAAACAAGCCAAAAACAAACATGAATTCATTACGCCTTCAGCACTCGAACGTCGAGAAAACGGAGGAAAAATGCAAGTAGGAATAAATTCAAAAAGAAGCATTAAACCCGGCCAAAGTTCTCTCTCACAAGAAGAAGCTGGCTTCACCGCATCATGAGCACGCTTACAGTGAAGTTAACTTGTGGGTCAGAGTGAAGAACTCGCAACCGGGAGGGGGGAGGGGGGGGGGGGGGGCGGAGGGGGGGGGGGGTGAGAGAAAGAATTGCTACGAGAATAATCTACGACGGCTATAACGCGTTTCTTGTCCCGAAACACGGTATCCGCAATTTTCTTGTGCCGCGAGGTGAACAAAACGCGTCTCTTCCAGCGCATGCATGCGGCGGGGGGCGTTCAAACTGGGAATAAAGGAAGAAACCACTCACATGCGGCGCATCACGTTCGGCCTGGTAATTAAACTTGTCCTTCTTCTTTCATCCGTTTTTTTTTAAATCTTTTCTCGCGACTCCAAACTCTAGCTCCACAAAAACGAGAAGAAATGCGCGCGAAGAATGCGCGTCACGCGCAGGGACACGATGTGCTGTTGCTCGCTCAGTGCAGAATGCTCGTCTTGTAAGGAAAACAACGCAGGAAAGAAAGGGTTTCGAGACATCGTATTAGGGCACGCTACAAAGCCTCTTCTCACAAAAAATGCAAAAAGTTGGAAAGACAAACTCAGCTGCTGCTATCGTAACGACCAACAAAATAGCGCCGGGTAGCGCAACCATGATTCTGAGAGGGGGAGGCTTCCTTTTTCCTCTTCCTTTCTTTCCTTTGTTCCTTTCTTTCTTTAATCTTGCGTGCCTTATCATCCAAGAGCCCAAGCACCTCGACAGTCAACGGGGTGCTTCGCAGGACAGCTGCAAAAATGAAGCTTTCAAGAAGAAAACCACTTCAACGGGCCCGAGAGCAACGCCCCACGCTCGGCACATCTTTCATCATTACCATCTTTTCCGTCAGATTACGCCCACTGCAGGTAAAAGGGGCGTTCTCACTGACCTCCAATCTGGCTCCTGATTGTACCAGGTGAACGAATCCCCAAAAGGCCCATGTACTGAGATCAGGCACCCTGATTGGTCGAAAAAACTGACGACAGCAGACTGCCGCGTCACCTGTGGTACTCTAAAAAAATTCTTAACGCTGCTCGTAGTTTGGCTAAAGTGGAAAGAAAAAGAAACTGCAGGGCGCCAGCACTAGCCGGCTTCACAGCTCATGCAGGCGGAGCCTGCGTCCGCTGGCCTGCATCATCCTCGAAAAACTGCTCCGAATGCACCAAGAACTGGCATCAAGTCGTGTCCGGATTTTGATCTCGACTTCTGTCACCGCTATAATCAAAGACCCGCGCCGTTGACTGTGCACTTCTTCTGCCACAGCGGCTTCCCCCAATATCCTGCTAGCAGCAGCAAGACGAGGTCTCAGCAGCCCTTCGCGGGGCAACAAGACGGGCGGACACGCAAAGGCAGCGACCAGACGAAGACGCACTTAACAAAGTTGGGCGGAGCAGACGACATTCGAGCAGCCGACAAACGACAAGCCGCGAGACGGCGCGCCCTTCGCGTTCGCAGCCGGCAAGTGTCACACTCGCCCATGCACGTTCCGCACGCCCCGTCGAATCGCCACGTGCCTGCTGACGATAAAAAAAATAGGGGGGAGGGGGGGGGGGGGCGAGAATACCAGCAAAACGCGCGGTACAGGCGCTCGCTATACACTCGCCGCGACTTGACAGGGAGAAGGCTGCGTCGTCGCAGCCACCACTGGAAGAGCGGGAAAACGAAGGCAGAACACAGCAGGGACAAGGAGTGCGCCTGTGCTTCCGCAGGGAAGGAAAGGGGAGGGGGGGGGACCTCTGCCGCTTCCAGCAGTGCGAAGAATGCCGTCTCCCGGGCGAGCGGCGGCGGCCGCTATAGCGCGCGTGTCTCTTCCGTCGTCGCCGCCGCAGGACGCGAGATCGATTTCAAGCGCGTTGAGGGGAGAGGAAGGGAGCTGCCTTGCACAAGGCGGTGCGAGACTACCCCCCTCCCCCCAGACAAAGCAGAAGCAAGTAAAAAAAAGGCAAGAAGGCAGCAGCGCCAGTCGCCCGCCGGCACCCGAGGCTGCCTGAAGCTGGTACGGAGCGGGTGCTCCGGAGCTAGCTGCCACCGAGCGAGGGCGGGTAGTGGTATAGTTACAGCGCCCCACCGCTGCCTCAGCCGCGAGCTCGACGGCAGACGGAACTGGTGCTCTGCAGGGAACGCTGCTCGCGCAGCCTCTCGTGAATCCCATCAAGTCAACTGTTCGAACAAAAAAGAGGGGGAGAGAGAAAGTGTGCGTGTGTGTGTGGCCGGGGGGGGGGGGGGTGAAGTTGAAGGACAACGAATCAGTTATGTAGAGCTGGCTTTGCCATCAATAGTGCGCGTTCTTGGTTAAGGTTAAAGGGGGTGGCATAGGAAAATTGGACTAAAAGAGTCCAAGAAATACACGGTTGAAATGGACCCCCCTCCCTCCCCCATCTCTTCCATGAGTGGCTCATAAATAAAGCGCAGGCGTAATCTGTCGAGGGTAAATGTCGCGTCTGTCCGTAACTGAACACCCTGCTGTGTGCGTCCCAGGGCACACAAAAACAAAAGTCGTGTGAGAGGTCACGTCATTGTCGGGTCGGCCAATTAACACACAGGCAGGAAACGGCGCAACTTGCCCCGGGCATTTCTTTTTCCCATCCGTACAGTTTTGCACGACCTACACACAGCGCTGATCGTGTCACTGTTCCCAAATGCCACAAGTGGCAGTCACATTGAGACCAGTCACGCAAGCGGTCGGCGGACACGCAAGCGGGCCGCGATGCACCCTGGCTGCGAAAATGAAAGAGTGAACGGCTGCTTCGCAGAGCCTGGATCAACACACACCGAAGAATAACACAAACACAGGCGCGTCGGTGCTTCAGTTTAAATTAGCTGGCGTGTAGGCAGGAGGATATCGAGCTAACGCAACTACAGAATCATCTCCGCTGGGTCAATCTGAGCTCGGCAAGCATTTCCAAACTTCCAGTTGAGAGGGACTGGGGCTATCACGTATTTAATGCCCCGCTTAAATATGAGGCTACGAGAGGATAGGTACTCTTAAGCTATTTCTGATAGCGCTTTCAAGCATGCAGTTCTGAGGTACTAGTACTGAGCAGACCCTTCCCCACCTACCCCCTACGCACGCACGCACGCACACACACGCGCGCACGCACACGCACACGAACAGGCTGGCAACTGCCACCGGTTGCCGAAATGAATACCATGCAGCAGGCTCGTCCTGAGCCTCAGCGCGCCCGGAGATAGAAAGAGAGGATCATTATTTTAAAAAAAAAGGTGTGTTTGTGTGTGTGTGTGGAGGGGTGGGGGGGGGGGGGGGGGGGGAGTCGACCTAAATGTTGATTTCAATGGAACAAACAACAGGGGCACGACGGATGACGACGGGAACCTAAGAGAGCTGCGTGCTCTTCGGTTCAGAGCAGGTACAAAATCGTCCGCGGGAGAAATACAAACAGCCCTCTCGGCAGCCGAAAATACTTCAAAGATACCGTACGTGAGAGGGCCCGTTCAGCTTAGCAAGTACCAAATAATCACCGGACGCTTCACGCAACGCTCGACCGCAACGCAGCAAGCAGCCCGCGCGAGCTCCTCGCATTTCTTGGTTCATATCTCTTGGGATCTTCGGGCCCAGACGGCCAATACAAAAAATAAAATGAACGACGCACTCTGTCTAAAGGCAGAGCGCGGCACACCAACTGCCAGGCGCAGCGGATGGCGTCGCGCGTGGATTACAGGCCGGCTGGCAGTCTTCGCGCAAACACCCGAGGCCACTCCCGGCCTTGCCAGCAAGCAGCGCTGGGCACACATACCGCCTCCTGCAGGAGCCAGCTACACACACACACGGCTGCAGGGAGATACAAGGCTATGCTTCTGGGTGGAAGTGGTGGGGGGGTGGGGGGGTGAATGGGGGAGAGGCAAGTGAGAACGCACGTGCGCGGGTCGCAGTCCTCCGCGCGGCAGGAAACGGGAGAAAGCCGCGGCCGGCAGCGCAGAGTCAATAAAACCGCGCCGGCTGTCACGGGTCGGGGCAGGGGGACGAAATGAAGCCGCCGTCCAGCGGACGCTGAGAGAACGGAGGACGCACGCAGCAGCTCGGCCCCGGCAATGAGCAATGGCGTCGAAAGCCCAACGGGAACTCTGGGCGAACGGAAGGTGGGCGTTACAGTGGAGGACAAGCGAAACGGTCCGCCGGCGCCCAACGAGAGTGGTGGTGCTCCGCCTGAGTCACTGATTGACGTTATTGCGTCTCTACCACTGTTCCAAAATGCCCCTATCCGCTAAAAACGCTGAACGTGAATAGTCCAAGAACAGTTCGCAGCTAATCAATCAATCAATCTTTTATTTCAGTTTGTACATGCAAACTGGGCATGGTGAGAAAAAAAGCAGTGAATGATACACCGCCTGACGGGCCTCACCACCGTTACAAGTAAGCAGTTGGCACGAGGCAAAAACAGCTACTGCTAAAAAGTGAATGCAAGTGCGCTTATGAAGATTATGACTGAAAGGAAGGAATGACAAAATGAGAACTTTCAGGACCTATAAGAGCACGAGCTACTCGTGAGACAAGCGAGTGACCCTGCACCATCCGACGCGAGTTTGTGAGCGGAGCTTGTCTACATCGAGACCCGTCATGATGTACCAGACTATCCTCCCCCACAGACGCAATGATCGGGTTGTGAGCCCCCACGGCTATAAAAACGAGTTGGCATCAAGCTTGAACATAAATTAATGTCGACGTCACCAGCCGTGGTGGCTCCGTGGCTTTGGAGTTTGGCGGCTGATCCCAAGATCGCGGGATCGAACAGCGGCCGGCCAAGACGACCGCAGTTCGATGGACGGTTTAGTTTGGTTTATGGGGGTTTAACGTCCCAAAGCGACTCAGGCTATGAGAGACGCCGTAGTGAAGGACTCCGGGAATTTCGACAACCTGGGGTTCTTTAACGTGCACTGACATCGCACAGTGCACGGGCCTCTAGAATTTCGCCTCCATGGAAATTCGACCGCCGCGGCCGGGATCGAACCCGCGTCTTTCGGGCCGGCAGCCGAGCGCCATAACCACTCAGCCACCGCGGCGGCTGCAGTTCGATGGAGGAGAAGCGGAAAAAAACTCGTGTGCTGTGCAATGTCAGCGTACGTTCAAGAACCACCAGGGGGTGCAATATTAATCCGGAGCCCTCCACATACGTCGTCCCTTATCGTACATGTGTCGCTTTGGCACGATCAGCCCTACATACCACAGGACCGACGTCGAGCGGCCTGCGAGTGGCTGCTACAGGGATATCGCGAACTCGGACGAGAGTCGAATGAGCGAAAGCTTCAGCTCGATGCCAACGAGGGTGAAGACACTTCCACGGCAGTTGTTCACCTAGCGTCGGGATCACATGCGTTGCATGCAGCCGCAGCTGAGCTGCGCGCCACGGTTCGGCGCTATCTTTGCTGTCACCACGATGGTGACCATAAGCGGATATGGACGATTAAGACGATGCCCGCATGCTAAAGTTTGCAAACGGCGGCAGCAGCATCGCCTTCAGTTAATGAAGAAAGGGGGGAAAATGCACTTCTCATTCATTCAAGTCCTTCTTTTTTCTAACGGCAACAATATTTTAATGGGACATTGAGTACATTTCCGTCCCAGTTTCATTCTTAGTAAAAATCTATTCTGCGGCTCCTCCTGGCCGCGTTGGTGGTTGCTCGGCAGTAAAAGACACAGTTTTTGCTGAGAAATTAGATTTAAAAATTTCCCCGCCACTGGATTCGAACTTGCGGCGTCATGACCGAAAAAGACTCCGCGATCACTCTTTGGAAATGAATAGCGGTGTAGCCTAACCTCCGGGATCCGCGACAAAACTGTTCATTTGCGATGATGATGATAACGGTTGGTAGCGGCGACATCTGTATTTCATCTTTGGAACTTCTCTAGCTTATAAAGGCTCCGTTTGCAGTGAAAGAAGCCACTTTGTAACAAACTTATACTTGTCCTCAATGTTTCTTTAACCGCACGTGTGACTTGGAGCATTAGCTTCCATCCAGTCCAGGTCTGTCAGGCTGACTGAATCATTGTTAACCCACTGGCTTCTCTTAGTCAGTGAAAAGTCCCAAGGGACGAGAAAAATAAAAGCGGTGGTACAAGTGTTCCGCGCACGGTTTCAGCGAAGGGATTTCCCGCGCCGAGTCTGGATCCGAGGGTAGTGGCAGCTAGCTGACCCGCGGCGCCGAGAAAATGGATTTCTCGGCGACGATATGGTCTTTCCAACGTTTACCATCATCAACGCCTGAGTTTGTGAGCAGATACAGCCTTCACCCCCTTCCGTGCTTTTTCCAAACGAGAAATTTGCCACGGAAAAACCGCAAAAGACTGTCCACACCAACCAAGGGATGCCCCACAAATCTGCCCCGGCCCGAGTCGAGTCCATTAAAAACAAAAGCTTCTGACCGCTACATGTATTGCGCGTGTCCATTTATTCTTTCTTTAATATAGCCAATACTATCCTCAATTCGCGCTTGCTCTCTCTGTTCTTCTTCTTCTTCTTCACCCCAGGTATATGGTCTCTGTTCTTTCTGTGTCCAATTCTTCTTCTGCTTCTTCTTCTTCTTCTTCTTCTTCTTAAAACTACGCTTATCACTTCTCTTTCTCCACCACTCGCTACATTGTTCCAAGCCTGATTCGCAGCCTTTTCGTTAGCAACCACGTTTCGGCCGCATAACTAGGAAGATAAATCGGTTACATATTTTCCTTTTTCAGGAACATTGCAGAATGCTGCCCATAATTTAGCAGTGAGCTGCACGGGCACTTTAATTCAGATCACTCCGAATGACCGTAAACCGACAAGCCCCAACTTTTACTACACATCTGCCCTGGCACCATAACATGTTCGAGCGGTACCGCCTTTCCCGCTTCATTCTTGCCGCTTCCGTAATCCCCCGTCCTCCCATACGGAACACCCCAGTCGGCACTTGAAGAGCTGTCAATTTTATCCGAACAAGTGATCTGCCTCTACCCTGCCTAGAAAAATCTGGCCTCATTATAGGACAGGCGCCACAAAATCGGCGCCATTTTTTTCTCTGCTCCTAACGTGCACGCAGACCATAAAGAGAAGAACGTTGTTTACATGCCTAAAAATAAACAGAATAAAAGTCGGCATTTCTCATTTCCCCGTCCAAAAGTCCGCGGGTACAGTGAGAAGACAGAAGCAGAAACTTTTTTATTATTGTTATTCACTCCAATGAACTTCTGTATAGTAATGTCCAACCCATACGAATTTCAAAATACAATTTGCCACTTCTACGACACTTCGCGCCTTTCATTCACAAATCATTCAGCAATGCACGTCGCATACCACCAGCCGCGTCGCTGTCACCTCGAAAGGCTATAAAGGTTGCGCTGAGCTAAGAAAGACAGATCTGGGTTTATGTAGCTTGACTGTCATAAAGGTCGCAGAGTACGAGCAGGTGCAAAAAAAAAAGGGGGGGGGGGGGGGGGGGGGCGGGGAATTGCAAGCCAAACAACAACCAGCACTTGTGGAATCTGCCCTTAGTTATGCAATTCTTATCTAGGCAAGGCGAATTCAATTTCGGGCTTCTTTTTATTTCTCTTGTTAGAAAGCGTATAACTGCATTGTGACAATCCCCCTTCCTATCTCGTTTCTTACTTAATAGGTTCGATCGCTGGCACAGTGGAATTGAGTATACGCGTGAACACAGTGCTCATCGCGTATTTAGGAGATACGGACATTATTTTATACAATTAAGTATTCAGTGCATGCTTGTATTTTATACTTTAGCCCTCATTTTCCAGCGTCATGTCATTGAAACTTGCACATTACCACACACATATTTCGCTCTAGCAAAAAAAAAAACATTCATATTCGCCTCCTCACGCGATAATAACGACAAAAACAGAATGCGTTCTAACCTCGGTTGAATGAACACTTCGATCCAGCTTACTTTTCCCACATATCCTTCCTGCCTCGCTGAAGTGAACTGTCCGCAGTGCAAATTTTTTCTCCTTTTTTTTTTTTCATCCTCACTGTCGAATCTCTGACTGCGGCGCCACATTTGTCTGCCAGCAAGCGCGTACAATGAATGGGTTAGAATAGATAATTAGGCGGGTTGGCGCATAGTGAACAAGCTGGCAGAAACAGCGCGGAAAGCGTAGACAGACCAAAGGGACAGGAACGCAATACAGGCGCTGTTCGATTTCATTTCATTATTATTTTTTTCTCAGAATCTCTCTTCCGTCTGCGCTCTTTCCACCAGAATGTTCACATGCAATGGCACCGCGAAGCAAACCGGTCTGTCGCTTGAATTAATAAATGCCTGCTTTCGCCTTACACTTTGAACAAAGCCCAATATTCTTTATATGCTTTACACTCCCAATGACCGTAATAATATGAGGCAAAAATAAGCATCCCTCAGTCTCACTAACCAAGTCAACGGCGAAGAGATATTGACAGTTATTTTCGTTTGTAAATATTTGCAGGAACCTAGCAAGCAGTATACATCGCAGAATTGAACGCAACACGGTGCAGATATAGAAAAACAAAATTAAGAACAGGTCATTACGGAGAACATCGAATTGAACATCGGGCTGGATATAACGGATACCTGATCTTTATACCGCCACACGTTTGGTGTAAAACACCGGTTTTTCACTCTTCTCCAGTGTTATGATCTTTTTTTGTGTTAGAGAGATGTGACGCCGGTACTTTCATGTCTTCCTTGGGTCATGCGCAAGAGCATCTACTTCAAGCGAGCGGTTTTTCCACACTAAACCAGCTGCGAGTCAGCACATGCGTCGCAACACTTCCTCTTCTGTCCGTTGTTTTTTTTGGGCTGCTTCCATTCAGAGAATTTCTTTCAAGCTTCTTTTATTCTTCTATTTGGCGACCTGTGGCACCCGGGTGAAGCAGGCAAGACACATATTATTTTATATTTCCGAATATTTACTTTCCCAATTAATTTTTCCCTTGAGTCTAGGTCTGTCGCCTAAACCCCACAAGGCCAGCCACGTGTCGTGCGTTATTCTAGATAAGTCAAGGGTGACGCCGACCGATTCGCGGCAGGCCGGCCCGGCTGACAGCAAAATGACGCGGGCCGCTCTGCGCTGCACGGAAAAATCAAACGCGGACGGGGGTCAGTGACCCCAAGGTGTAATCCACCAGCGACGCGCGCGAGCGCTGACGCTACGCCGCGTCACCACACAGCCCGCCGATTATTCGCGCGCGCTTTGGCGGTCGCTTTTCTTCGTTAAACTTAGTGTTGCAAGCGCTTGCCTTCACGTATTTTAGCCAAGTAAACGGAGCTTCGGGAAGACTAAGGAAGCCCAAACTCCCGAGGCATAGAACGTTAACAAATATTTATGCGTTCCGAAGTTTTTCACAACGAACCGATCGGTGATGGAGTCAACCCAAAACCTCCCTCTGTCGCGTCTCTTACACGTTACGCCGGCTGAACTCTGTTTTCTCCCTTGCACGACACGAAGGCTAGGAAAAGTTTCTTTTGAGAGAGAGAGCACCTGCCAGGGTCCACACACCCACTACCCGTTATTTTGTCTCTGCAGACACTGATTTAAATGTCCGTTCAATCTGTGGCGAAACCACCTCAAGGCCGGCGCCGGTCAGTTAGAGAAACACTCTCGCTCCTACAATAAATCTTCCTGGCATTCAAAAACAATCCCACCGTAAAACAACGCCATCAGCCAAGCTACGGACCTCTCGAGGACAAAAGGCCTTTACACGGTGACTTGCAATTACCCTCACCTACTACGCCACCAGCGTGACGACTCAGAGAAAACCACGGGGTCGTTAAGGACTACAGCTACACCCACGAAACGCTGGGTGCAAGTGCCTCAGAAATGCATTCCAATTCATTTTTCATCATCAGGTAGACCCGGTCAATAGCAGGGAAAGGGCAGGACAACCAGTGTGTAATCCAATCCCCAGAACGCATTTGTGCATTTTAAAAAAAATAAGAGAAAAAAGACATAATGTTCGCCCCGATACTCACGTCCAACCAACGCCAGAACCGAGAGTGCAGAAATGATCTTCGGCTCGCGGCGACGCGGCCAGTAGCCGGCCTCCGAAGTCCAGCCGAACGGCGACGAAGTCGCGCGTCGTGACAGGCACGTCCACGCTTTCCGGTTTTCACCGCGTGGGCACAGGCAGCACAGCGGACGAAACGGGGCGCCGCTAAGACGAGCGAAGCACCCCCAGAGTCCTTTTCCCGCCGCCTTTCTCTATCTCTCCTTCGACGCACACACACACACAACGCACCACCAACGATCGCGCACGCAGGAGAATCCCTCGACCGACGACGGCGACCAAGGTGGGCGCGACAGTATATGCAAAACGCTGAAAGCAACGACGCGCGGGGATTCCACGCGGGGAGCGCAGCCGTCTAAGAGCGGTGGTTGCGAAGGAGAAACAACAAAGGCACGCGGCGGACGATTCCCTGGGCGAGAACAACACCGAGAACGATAAAGGCACGCTCACCCGGGAGCGAGTCGACGCGACGTTTCCGCTCGTTCAGCGTACACCCGCACAGATCACACGCGGCTACTACGCGTGAAAACGGAACCACGCGCGCGCTCTACTATTTTCCTGCGAAGCACGCTTCCCCTCGGAGCAGGGGTGGCTGAAGCGGGCACCGCTTACACGGGGAGACGGCAAAGAAACCTATAGAAGAGCGCTCGGAGGGAGCTTATTTTTTGTACCAGCGCGATTAAAGAGCACTCAGGATCGCGACGCACCGCGGTCCGACGTCTCCAATCGGCGCTCGATGCACGGGTCCTCAGAGTAGCGGTAGAACCACATCACACGACGTCGTCGTCGTACGCGCCGGTGGAACGTCGAGGAGGGATACACGCCCACCTCCCGTTCTGTTTTGTCTGCTCAGCAAAATAAACGAGAAGAGTGCGGAGGCAGTCAGAGCTCAGCCCGAGGTTTCGGATGACCGCTACAGGGAAGGGAACCACCACGCACCACTCGCGCACCACAAACGCAGCAGAGAAGAGAAGGCACACGTACACACGAGAGAGGGCACGCCAAAGAGGCAGCGAGGGGGCGACCACCAAAACACCAGCAGCAGCAGCCAGCAGCGCCGATCCAAAAACACCGGCTTTGTTCAAGTGGGAGCGAAGGTTCGGCTTCTTCGGCCGCCCGCGCACGAAGGCTCGGCTCGCAAAGCGAGGGACGGCGTTCGCCAGAGGAGACAGATGAAGCGTGGTTGGGGCCGAACACTTTTCCCCGGGGTGCCTAGAAGAGCGTGGTGCGACGACGACGCCACCGGCGTGCCGCAGAGCCGGCCGAGGAGAGGAACGCGGCGGCGTAAGCTTGGGGACGAGGCGCGCGGGGCCTCGCTAGCGCGCGCGCTCCACGACGACCGCTGGCACAGTGGCGGGGGCGGCCGTCGCCGAAGAGCCCCCCGACGCCGCCGCCGCTGGCCGCCATGGCGCGGGCCGGCGCTCGTTGCCATGGAGACGCTTCTTCCGCCGCCGCCACGACCGGAGCGCCTCCCTTTTTCCGATAAGCCACCGCGAGCAGTCAGCGCGACCGCCGCTACCAGCACCGCGGAGTCCTAGGAACGCCGCCGCCGCGAGCGTGCCGCACGACGCGCCAATAGGCGTCGGCCGGCGACTATATAAAACACCACGGCGCAGGCCTCACGCAACTTTCATGAATGCGACGAAGACGTCAAGACGACGGAAGGAAAGACGGGATAAACGCACGAGAGCATGTCGACCCGACAAGTCCATTCCGCTACCTAAGGCTACCAGGCACACCTCACAGTTTCAGGAGTTCGTCGAGAAACATGGCAAAGAAATTTGGATGCTGCGGAAACCGGCGACGCCGAAATACGCGTATATGAACCGCCGCGGTGGTTCAGTGGTTAGGGCCCTCGGCTACTGATCCGGAGGACCAGGGTTCGAACCCGACCACGACGGCCGCGTTTCGATGGAGGCGAAACGAAAAGGTGCCCGTGTGCTGTGCGATGTCAGTGCACGTCAAAGATCCCCAGGTGGTCGAAATTAACCCGGAGACCTCCACTACGGCACCTCTTTCTTCCTTTCTTCTCTCAATCGCTCCCTTATCCCTTCCCTTACGGCGCGGTTCGGGTGTCCACCGAGATAAGTGGGACAGATACTGCGCCATTTCGTTCCCCCAACAACCAGTTTTCATTTTGATTGGCCGATAAAATGCGACAGTACGCTGGAGCCGCCGCCGCAGGAACGGGAGCACGTTCCAGCGGCAGGCGACGTCCTGGTGCGCTCCCTCTGACTGAAGCGGGATGCGTTAAACACATGCGACGTGCCCCTAAAGAAAGGCGCCAAATTCTTACCCACCCCCGATATGGGCACCGAACAGTGCGAACAGCGCCCCCATAGCGTTCATTTTCCGACCTACGACGCGTCGACGTCGGGCGAAGCAGAAGAATTGCAAAGGCAGCTTTCACCGAGGCGCAACAAAGGAGAGTGATTTCTCGGCACATTTAGCGACGTTATGATAAGAGAACAAAATAACGCGCTACAAGATAACAAGGGCCCACAATCGGACACAGAGCGCTGCTACAACCATGTGTCGCATTAAAAGCTTTAATAATTAGCCCAACTACGTCCAGTGCGGGACAAATGCCTCTCTCATATCCCTCCCAATTAACCTCGTCCCGTACCGGCTAAGGCATAACTATACAATTATGTGCCCCATGATCATTACCAGCCAAATGGGCCATCTATAGACTGTTCAAAGCAAAACACGCGCGCTCAGAGCCTCGCCAATGGCTGTCGTGTGTATAGTACACGACGACGCCAATCTGGGATGGCCACATCTGTCCTCGGTCTTTCCCATAACTTAGCAAGAGCGGGACGCGAAATAAACGACAAACGCAAGGGACTTGTCTTCTTCACGACGCGCCAGCTCGGGTTGCCTCAGCGGATTATGATCGGCAATGCGGCGTCTCCTTCGGGTTAAATACGGCGGCGCCTCCAGCTTTTCAGAACTCCTCCGTCACGCAGCTCTTCTCGCTGGCGCAGACAGCCAAATAAGCGGACAAAAACAAGAGAAAAAAAAAAGAAACGCAAGAAAGCGAGCAGTGACCGCTGCTTCCTTTTACGACGCCGAAGAGTGCGGAGGGGGGGGGGGGGGGGGGGGGGTCTCTTCACCGTTACGATGGGTGCAGTACAGTGCAGCAAGCCCCGGCCACTTGGCGCTTGATCTTCATCCTTATCGGCGCGACACTCCTGCTCGAGTACATCTTGCGACATTCCCGAATCGGCTACACGGGAGACATGCTTTTTCGCCGTCCCTTTTCGCTACCCGAGTTCATCGCAGCAACAGCAGGGGCAGTAACGGCATCGGCAGCAGACTGCTGCAGGCCTGCGCCAGACGACAGGCCGTCTTTCGGTCCGCGAAGAGCGAACCTTTGTTCACGGCTTTACTTCACCCCGCGAGTGTGTGTCTTCCACCGGAGCCTAATCTTTTATCTCCCCCCCCCCCCCTCCTTGTAGTCGCGAGCACCCGTCGGCCATTCTTAAGCAAGCGAGTTGGGAGCAGACAGCACTTGGCAAGGGCAGTCGATGCAATCCGCACGCTTTTAGGGGGGGTTGCACAACAATACTATAGTACTGCGTGCGCTGTGTAAGACGACAAGGACGGTAGTCAGCACGATCAATCCCGACACGCGTGGAACGCAAGAAGGAGAGAGCCACGCACAATAGAACGAACAGCTTATTTCGTCTAACGAACTCCATGCACTCCACCCGTCAAGGTACTTATAACAATGCCCGCCTTTCGTCGGCTAAAGAACCTCCGCAACATTTGTTTTTCCCCTTTTTTCTTTCGTTCCTCCCGTTTATCTCGCACTTAGTCCTCCAAGAAAGAATGGTTGACTGGAGATCAAACCGGTTCGCATCAAGGGCCCCGTGTTGTCGATCAGACGCAGAACTGAGCGCTGCGCGCGATGCCCGATCATTCGATGAGTCTCGTTGGCCTTCGCTTTGCGCACGTCCGAATTTCGTTGTTTTTTTTTTTTGCGTCTCTTCTCTACTCTCTTTCTGATAGAAAGAATAACTGCACCTAACAGAAGGCCACCCACTTTTTCCCTTTCTTTTATTTGTTTTTTTTTTATTTACTTCAGCCCTATACGGCTTGTTCTGGTCGTATAGAAGGCCGCAACTTCTACCATCTACTCCGATTCTTTCCCAACCTGCAAGCAAGTTTCGGGGCGCCATCGACGAATGAAAACTTCCCACAGAAGGCGTGGAAGAACAGTGACTATGTTAAACCTGCCCCATAAGACGTGTGTTATCAAAAGTAGCGCCCATTGGCGAAGTCAGCTATTTCGCAAACAGCAGCAAAGCCCGCCCGGGTGAAGCAGTGAAGAAAAAATCTTGCCGCATCCGACGAAGCACATACTCGGGCCGATTCACGGTACCATGACGGCAACGTGCAAACAAAACAAAGCGAGGCAGGTAACCTACGCAAATACGAAAACCATTAACGACTTGATCTATAAATTGGTCCGATGGCCCATGGCGTATACAGAGCTTGCGTCAGCTGTAACGTCTCTGCTTGAAGCCACTCAGTACAAAATTATTTATGCTAGGCAGACGGAAGATAGGGGACGCCACACGGCTCGCCGAGCCATCGAGCGTGGAGCGGCACAGAGACATATGGGCGACCGAAAGGCAAACAAATGCACAGATTGCACGCCAGATTTCCCGCATAGCGCGCGTACGGGCAGAAACCATTAGAGGTTAAACGCAGCGACATCTCTGGCAGAACTATGAAAGGAAGAACAAACAGAGCCCTTTCTCGCTGACGTAGACTAATAACTTTTTTTTTATTTCCTTTCGTTACGAGAAAAAAAATAAAGCGAAATCACAGAGAAAAGCCGCGAGTCCATATTCTGTCGTCGACGTCACGCGTTTTCTTTTTTTTCCGTACCTTATTTGCATGGACGAGCGAGGAAAACGGGAAAGGGAGGTCGCGCTGACAAACGCGATTCATCCATCATTACCATTCTGGCGAGGTCGAAAGCCGCCAGCTGAGACGGCAAAGTCGGGAGGAGGCTAAAGAGCAGCTCGAAAGCCACGCTGCGAAAGTTCTGACCTCAGCACTCTCTGGGTGAATACTGCTCTTTGAAATAAAGGATCTCTCTCTCTCTCTCTATCTCTCTCTCTCTCCCTCTCTCTCTCTCTCTCTCTCTCACACACACACACACACACACACACACACACACACACACACACACACACACACACACACACACACACACACACACACACGCACGCACAAACGAGCGTTGTTCCTTTTACGCAAAGGGTGACGCAGTTATAACCGAAACGGAGACGGCAGTGACCGTGCTTCCGGTATCAGAACAAGATAACGTGCATTGTTTCGTAAAAAAAAAAATTGCCACTCATTCGCTATACTAACGAAATGGGATGGCAGCATTGCAAATAAGAAACAGATGCAGTGTTATCAAAATGAAGGTCAAAGCAAGAATACTCGCCTAGATATAGTTCCACTCCGCAGGTGGTGGAAGCAGTACTCTACACTACATCTACGGTGGTGGTTATGACTGTTTCGAGTTTCATAAGAAAACACGAAACAGCGTCAACATTGAAAACATCTCTACAATTAACCCTGTCCCGCGCCAGCCGGGGCCCCCCTATCCCCGCGAAACTACTTAATATCAAATTTAGGTGGGCGGAGGAGATTAAGAAATTTGCGGGAATAGGGATACCGCAGTTGGCGGGGGACAGACGGGGTTAATTGGAGAGCTAGGGAAGAGGCCTTTGCCCTGCAATGGGTGTAGTCAGGCTGCTGCTGCTGATGATGATGATGGTGTATGCCCAGGAGTTCGAACAAGCACGACATCTGGGCCTTGGTTGGCGACTACCTGCGTTCCAATCTCAATCTTATACAGTCTAACCTCGTTACAACGAAACAGTCTATAACGAAATATTGGATATAACGAAACAATGATGACTCCCCTTGGAAACTCGGTCAACACGGGCTATAACCAAATAATCGCCGGGCGCCTTCAACTTCGCTATAACGAGGTTCAACTGCACTTCTAAGCCAGACGCACTGCGGAACCAAACTGCAGATGATGAAAACGCTTATTTAAGGACACAATGGCTTAGATTAAGGGAAGGCTGATCGGGTCCCTGGTCCGGGACACCGTTGGTAAAAGCCGCTGCCCGTGCTCTGGCGACGAGGGCTCGTTGTTCCTCGAGGTCGGAAGAACAAATTCACAGGGAAGCCCAATTATCTTTTTGATGATGTCAGGACGGCGCGAAAACAACAAGGACAAAAGAGGCACACGAACACAACAGGACAGGCGCCATTGTGTTCGTGTGCCTCTTTTGTCCTTGTTGTTTTCGCGCCGTCCTGACATCATCAAAAAGCTATGCACCAACTAGCCCAAACCAAACTACTTCTTGAACCCAATTATCTGTTGGCAATACGACAGCATTAGCAGCTATTGAAGCTTTTACCAGAACAGACGTCACTTCCAGTCTAATGACGTCATCTTCCTCTAGCCAATAGGAATGTTCCTGTCTGGTGACGTCACTTGTCTCCAGCCAATGGGAATGCTCCGGTCTAATGACGTCATTTCCCTCCAGCCAATGGGCGAATTTCATGACCGACGACGCGTCCTGGCCCCATGGGGCTTACTATAGGCTTTTCTTTAACGATATTTGTTTCTTCCAAACGACGTTCAACGAAACCAGCGCTGCGGGCGTCAACGTCCTCTCCTACAGTGCGCAATGGCTATGAAAGAGGCACAGGAAAGAGGGTCCGCGCGATTCACTGCACAGCCATGACGCTTGCATACCCGTCCTCAACTAGCTTCACCAAATTGCCCACGTCCGAGCGAACGAAATGCGCGAGCGCTCGTGCGCACGCAAAACTTCTGTGCCTCACGCGCTCTCGACCAGGCAGCGGAAAGGGCGAGGATGAAGCGGAAAAGAATCCCGAGAGAAAAAAGCCTTATTGCCTCCGGCAAACGGCTGCTGTTTGCGCAGCCCACAGCCGGGCCCGCTCGCGCCAGACGCGGCAGGAGACGGCCGTACGAGAAAGCCCCGGATGGGTCGTTCGCCGGGCGCGTCTTTTCGACGCCGACGCCAGCGCTCGCGGCCGGAGGAGAGCCGCGCGCCGTTCGCGACGCTGCCGAGCTAGCTTTATTTCCGAGCTCGTTTCGGCCGACACGCTTTTTTACGATACCGCGGCACGGCCCGCGCGGCGGAAGCCAGGCCGAGCCCGAGCAGGGCCGAATTGAAGGCTCGGGCGAAAAGAAGAAGACAAAGACGGCAGATCGGGCACTCCTCTTCGCTTTTTTTTTTTTCTTCCAACGCCAACGAGCCCAACACGCCGCCTCAAACGACGAGCCCGGGAGGAAAGCGAAAAGGAATCGAACTAAACAGGTGAAGAGCACAAAAAGAGAGAGAGAGAGAAGGAGCGGAGAGGAGGGTAAAGAGTCCAAACGCGCGCTCACTCAGTCCTTTCTTTTCTTCTTCCTTCCTTTCTATCACCGCTCTCGGCCCTTTGAATTCGGCTGCAGAGAATGCAGCTGCTGTTGTCGCTAGCCTCCGCGCTGTACATCTTGACGCAAAGGGAGCGGAAAGGAGAACAGCTAGAGAGAGAAAAGCGGAGGGGGGGGGGGGGGCAGATTCTGTTCCCGGCCATTTCGCTCTGTCGACACTGCCGGAACGATCCCGTCACGAGCGCCGAAGCGGGGGCCGAAGCCTGTTCCATGCCTCGTTCTTTTAGTCGTCTCTTCCACTCGCCAAACCTTCTGGCCGGGTGTCTCTCCAACTCCGGTCGAAGATCCTCTCTCGCACCCTACTCTCGCTTAACCCGCGCGCCGCTCCTCGGGAACCTTTCAACACAGCGCTTTCCTCAAACCCCCCACCCTACCCGAGAAAGGGCTGGGAGGCGGCCCTGCTCGGACCTCCAAGCCCAGCGGGCCTTGGTCCAGAGGGCCCGGACGACGGCTTCTACCAATGGGGTCCCGGACTAGGGACTCCACCTAGTATGTCTTCAACGCGCGTCAAGCACTGCGCGCGAGTGGCACGTGCCAGCCGCAACGCGCTGCGACCACCGAGTGTGCACGCATAAAGCACTCGTGTTCAGTGCGATCTGAAACACGACTTCCCAAGGCAGCGTCGCTGTTTAAAACAGTACTATTTTGCCGAAAAAAAACAACAACAACAGACTGCGAAATGCAGACAGGCGTTAAACGTAGACCTGCCTTTAAATAATATGAAAGTTTGAAAAAAAAAGTTTCAGCATTCTACTACAGAAAACAGTCATCACTGCGCAAAGCGCACTCGGGACCACGAAAAGGACGCTGCCCGAAACGGCGAGTTTCGCAGAAAGGTGGAGCCAGAGCCAGTTCTTACTTTCTTCAGCTCGAATCATCGAAACACGGAAGCGCCGGATCTCCTGCAACCGCGCTTGAAACGCGTACATATAACGGACCCGCGCAGGAAGCCACTGCATAACGTACACAGCAGACCACCAAAAGACGACAGAACTCGGGGCTATTCAGCGCTATTCACAGCTGCGCCGCGGTCGACCAACCAAAGGCGCAGGATGACAAAACCCACAAGACATCCCCTCGAGCCTCCCGCGCTATCCGCAATGTTCATGAATATGCGCCCGCCGCGCGAGATTTTCCCAAAGAATGCTAACGGCCCGTGAAATGCCCGCACTCCACAGCTGGAGCCGCGGACGTAGGGAGCAAATGTGCGGGCAGGCCAGGAAGCTCTCGCGGGAAGGGCAAGGAAAGGTGCAGACAGATTCTTTGGGAAAAAAAAGAAAACGAATGAATAAAGGATTTTTTTCCCCTCACAAAGCGCTCGCCGCGTCTCTTGAGGGGGGGGGGGGGCGCAAATATGAACAAAGAAGTGCACTCTTGCAACCAGAGGGCTAAACGCAACTCCAGTCGGATCCGGTGAACTCGCTGGGCAGGGCAAGAAGATGCGCGTGCAATCAAGACGCTGTCTCTCTCTCTCTCTCTCTCTCTCTCTCTCTATATATATATATATATATATATATATATATATATATATATATATATATATATATATATATATATATATATATATATATATATATATATATATATATATATATATATATATATATATATATATATATATATATATATATATATATATATATATATATAATAACTTGAGCCATAAAGTGTTTACTCTTGGCTGTAATAACCAACACCAAAAATTTAAAAACAAGATAGAAACTTCCTCTATGCTCTCGGAGAGCCGGTTTCGATGGCTGCTGGCTTCCAGCCCTAACCTCTCTCTCTCTCTTTCCTTATGTTTTTTTAGTGAAAAGCGTACGTCAGTCTACTTTTTATGCATAGACCTGCTTCATAGTGCTTTCCTTCGAACACGCACGCACGCACGCGACCAGTAAAGCGTCGCAACGGAGACCGGTCAGCAGCAGGATTCAGCGCTCTCCGCACGCCGCTACACCTATCGGACAGATGGAAAGGAAAATTTCGAAGAAACGAGACGGGGAATATGGGAAGAAGAAAAAAAAAAAGACGGGAGGCAGCGGACCGCTTTCCCCCTGCGCGAGTTCTTAACTTTCCGGATCCTGCATATTTCATCAGCACAGTGCGGTTGAGTGAGGCAGCCCCGTCTTGTGAAAGCCGTATATATATATGCGGCCCGCTCCTCAAGTTTCGCAATCGTCTCTGCCCTGCCTTTCTCTTCGCGCCTCTCTTTGCATTTTCTTTTTGCTCCCAATTTTATGCGGTACTTCTTCCCCGCATGGCTCCACGGCCCTGTTTCGCGCCCGAGTTACGTATTCTCCGCCTCGTTACTGCGGCTAGAAAGAATCCTACGGAATATAGCAGAGGGCTGCGAATGAGCCCGTCTGCAAAAAAAAAAGAAAATATCGAAAAGGAGGGGGGGGGGGGGGGGGGGGGTTCCGAGAGCTGTCAGGGCGAAGAACACCCGAAAATCTCCTCCGAGACGAAAAGACTGCGCGGAGATGCGGCTTTGAAGAGTGCGTAACCAACCGTCAAGGAGTAACGCAACCCGCCGAGAACACAAAGAAATCTAGACATACCACGGAGGCTTTAAAAATGTATGACGCTGAGGAAAAAAAAAAAAATGAAGAACGGCGAGCGGAGCGACGGACGGACAGCAGGTGCAGTTCCATTACTTCAATGACCCGCTTCTCTTGCGCGCAGTTTATAGACTGACTATAAACTTCAGCGCGAAACTGACACGCGGAGAGGAACTTCACGTACATTCACGCCTGTTCGGCGAGCAACTAGTCGAGATAGCAGCGCTTTTTTTTTTTCGCCTCATCTGTACAATACACCACTGCACACTAGTTCCCTCGTTGTTTCTTTTTGCTTTTTCGTCCGATCTCGGCGTTTTGGGTGCGCGAATATAAGCTGAACATTTGTTCTTGCTTCCACGCATGCCCGGAAACGAGTATAGTCAGAGCACGATGGCTACGAGGGAGCCGTATTCGCTCGCAGCCTGCGTGCGCCGTCGGAAAGATGCGGGCGCACTGTGGTGCTCCGCATCCGTCGATGCACACAATTTTTTTCTAGTATATTCTTTTTTTTCTCACTATAATTGCGCCCCGCAAAATTTCGGACCCCGCGTTTCCTTTGTACCACGATGTGTTCTTTTTTTTGTAGATATGGGCGTCTACGAAAACGATGGCAATACTAATAAGAAGACTACACAGTGGCTGAAACCACGGGCGCGCACACACACATCGCGTCACTGTGGCGGATGAACATCTAACAAAGGCGACTCACAAAGACGTCGCTTAGTCACACACAATAGACCTTTTTAGCATATCGGAGACGTATACCGGTTTCCGGACCCTTCCTGCGCATGCGCGGTGGAATTCTTGGGGTGAGTGGGAGCCACTGCGCGTGCGCAGCTGGACGTTTTTAGCATACCGGAGACAGTACTACCGGAGACGTATACCGGTTTACCGGACCCCTCCTGTGCAAACGCAGTGCCCCCCCCCCCCCCCCAAGCCCAACAATTCCACTGCGCATGCGCAGGAGGGGTCCGGTAAACCGGTATACGTCTCCGGTATGCTAAAAACGTCTTTCGTCCCAGACAAGGGAAGCAGTCCCCACATCTTCCATTCATCGCGGCGGAGCAAAGAAACCGCTAAGGACGGAAGTGACGTCAGCCCCCCGTGGAGACGACCAATGGCGAGAAGCCAGAGAACGCGCGGTCCCCAGCAGAGACGCGACGCGAGAGAGGCGGAAGCGAGGCCAAGGCAGGCGGCCCTAAACGACGCTGAATTCGCTCGGCACAGGCAGGCGCGCGCACAAGCGAGCGTGAGGAACGGGCAGGCTTGAGGGAAGGAAGAACCATAAACCAAAATGGCGCGCTTCGGGCTTTTACGGTGGTGCAATGAACAAACGGCCGCGCGGAAACCGGCTTCTTCCGGGTCCGAAACACACCGCCGCCAAGCAATCTCGCCGCCCACCAACGACTCATTTCCGGTCTCGCCGTTCGCCCAGCAACCCCAAAATCGCACGCCAGCACGTCCTCTCCTTTCCCCCCTCCCCCCTCCGACCGCCTCCCGGCTGTCACGTTCCCCCGTCTCACCAGCAGTCTTCGCTTACCCGCGCTGGTACATAGCCCCTGCCTCGCTAACAGACTTAATTTTTCGTGTTTTCTTCAAACATTCGTTCCACTATCCTTTCCCACCAACATCCTTTTATGCAAGCAATGACGGCAGCCTGGGTGGGGGTAGAATGAACACGAAACCAGGCATGCACTCCGGGAAGATGTGTCTCATCAAGAATAGCAGCTTTGGTTATCACTTCACATTTATACATTCAAAAAGCGCACGGCCAATAAGAAACGAGCCAAAAGCCTTTGAAACCAAGTAAAAGCATTGCGGAATGTTATAGTAGGACTTTATTTGTTAGAGGGAAACTAACTGAGTGCAGTTTAGAACGGTCATTTGACGAGGTAGAAAAAAAAAAAGACAATATGCCACAAGTGGGGAACAAGCCCATGACCTCCGCATGTAGCACGCTCCTGAACGAGCCCCTCCTCTTTTTTGTAGAGAAATCAAGAACCACATACCACATTGGCCTCCATGCTCATGGAATTACGAATACGAGCAGGATAAGAAGGACCGTCGTGATATGCCAATCTCACTGCACTCAACTGCAATAGCCTCAAGGCTCAGAAGCAACAAGTTTTGCCTGACCGCAGCGGTGGCCAAATGGTTGAGCATCCGCCTTGCATGCGGGAGGTGCAGGATTCGATCCCCAGTGCCGCCGGGTACCCACCGGAGATACAATGGGTACAAGCTTTCCCCTGGTGCTCGGCTTATCTGGGGTGAAATGCTTGGAAAGTGCGTCTTTGACCCCACCTTGAGCAGTCGAAAATACCATGTGCCATGGCGTTCTTTGGCCACAGATGGCCTTGCAGCATAAAAATCCATCATCATCATCATCAAACTTCACCTTTGAATCAGGTGGGTGTTATGCACAAAGAATAATAATGAAATGATTAAAAAAAACAAAATATTTGAAGCTGAGCGACTGAACAAATAATCCTTAATGTGCTCGAATAACGCTTGTAAGCAAATCAGACAAAAAAATCTGGATTTAGGTTGCAATCATAACCCGCTGCGGTGGCTCAGTGGTTAGGGCGCTCGACTACTGATCCGGAGTTCCCGAGTTCGAACCCGACCGCGGCGACTGCGTTTTTATGGAGGAAAAACGCTAAGGCGCCCGTGTGGTGTGCGATGTCAGTGCACATTAAAGATCCCCAGGTGGTCGAAATTATTTCGGAGCCCTCCACTACGGCACCTCCTTCTTCCCTTCTTTCACTCCCTCCCTTGTCCCTTCCCTTACGGCGCGGTTCAGGTGTCCAACGATATATATATGAGACAGATACTGCGCCATTTCCTTTCCCCAAAAACAAATTATTATTATTAGGTTGCAATCAGGATGCTCCCAATTAATAAAGCCATTTGCTACAACACTACGCCTGCCAATCTATAATTATGTATACATTTCCTCAGTATGTATCCCACGTTTCACCATGAAGCAGCACCCATCACCGGCCGTCTAAAAGTGCTTATTTTCCGCAAGGGCAGCAATGAACTCACAACAGAAGCCAGAGCTCAATGAAAAATAATAAGAGGAGACAACCCATGTCGCCTCCGTCCAACCCTGTAAAGCGTGCTTTGCCTGCATAACACACTCGAGCAGGTGGAGCCAGCTTTAGGGCTCTAAAAGCAAGGCATACTGATTGATGCCAGCATGCACTATGTGCGCACTACAAACACAGTCACTCCCACCACTTCGAATACGTCGCCCAAATCAACCAATGAAGGAAGCCTCGTAAGCGTCAATCGATCACACAATTTTGCACACACAGATCTACTACCTTGTTGGCAGTCATCAGTGCAATGGATGTCATTTGGATGTTGACAATGACCAACGGTAAACGTCAAAATTCAAGAGTCTAGTTTGCAGAAAACTGCCACAGATGCGCAGCCAATTTAGAACAATGTAATTACAGCCCTGTGAAAAGGCTAAAAAGCATAATAAAAAAAGCATACAGTTTCTTCAAGTTACCTCACTGCACTGAAACCTGTTTAGTGAATGTTGTGAGTTTTGTTCAGTACTCTTGAGTTGTCTGTGGCTACATCACACACGTGGCTGATAATTTGCTATTGAGGAACACTAAGAAAGCTCACACTTTTATCTTTGTTACAAACAAACAGTAACTGCCAGGAGTGCTTCCTACAGCGGGAAATAATGAAGCGATTTTCTGAACACCGAAACTTGCAGTAACTACAGTCTCCTTGCTTATCTGAACCTGGTCCCAATTAAAGGCAGTCATTAAATTAATGGGCTGTAATCACTCAGGCATAATCTGTGTTTCATTGGAGCCAGTAACCAAACTTATGACAATTAGAGGACTTCAGCAACTTGTAATTGGTGAAATTAAATAATGGTCAAAATTCACGATGTCATAAAAGCTTTCAGTAAGTCTGCTCATAACCAAGCGGTTCATGACTATGTAACACTTAAAAAAAATGTCAGTTTGATGGGTCCATCCATCAATATACTGCATACTGATGGGTCTGCCTGGCAAGCAGGCCAGCAGATTTTACACTGCGAAAAAGCAGCCCTGCCCAAGTCATTAGTCTGATGGCACACCGCAACAACCTGCCAATTCTTTTTTTTTCTCTACAAAACACGCAGCACATTACATGTACAAGAACAAACCAAATGCAAACAATAAAACAAAACGAAGGCTGCTCACAAGAAAATCCACGGGAAGAAACATAAAAATTATGCTGAGCGGCTGAGCTGCAACCAAAGTACAAAAAAAAAGGTACATGCTGGAAGCATCGAGCACAAACATGCAACCATCAGCATGCAAAGCAATAAAATCGTGCCACCATGCAAAGCAAAGTGCCAAGAAACAACCATTCGCTGACCTTTAGGTAGTCGATGGCCGCGTTGACGGACTCTTCATCACCATAGTCCACTTTGAGGGACTCCAGTTCATTTTCCCTATTCTTGAGCCACTTTTCCAGCTCACCTGCTAGGTCGTTCCACTGCTTCGTATAGCCTGTCAGTGGCATTATGCTCGGCGATGTGGGATGGCTGATGCTTTCAAAATCTGCAATACGTAAACAGCACACAAAACAGTGCTAAATCCTTTAGAATGGCTGAGTGCCAATGATTATTCACTCAGGTACCACCTAGTTATGAGGTACATGCAAATGGGATACTGCTTCCAGAAATTCAAGTTTCAGAAAAGGTTACGTTTGGTTAAAGAATTTTTATATCCAAAATAAACACTGTGGGCTACGATAAATGCTGCCCTGAAAGGCTCGGGATTAATACTTTAACCACTAGCCATTCTTTATGGTGCCCCAAAATTTGGTTATACAGGAATTTTTTCATTTGATCTCCATCGAAATGCAGCCCCTATTACTGAGATTGAGCCTGCAAATTTGTGCCCGGAAGATGAACGCTAGAGCCACTGCACTGCAGTAGCAGGTAATACAGTTAAACCTCGTTATAGCAAACAGGTAAAAATATCATAAAAGTGTTCGATACAGCCGATATTCGTAATCTAAACTTTGGTAAAAATTGGGCACAACAGCAATGCAGTTTAGTCAGGCAAAAAGGATGAAAATTCGAGCTACCCATACTGGAGAGCACAAAAAGATATTTTTTAAAGTTTCATCATCTTTTTAAACGTACTTGCGGCAATGCCAGAAGCTGCAAAAAACAGAGTTTCAAAAGTTATTTAGTTTGGCTTTCCTCCGCATTGCTCCATGCACAAAGCGGCAGCATGCTAAACACCAGCTAGGGTGGCTGCTCGAGTTAACAGCAGTGTCACGTGAAAAGCAGTACACCACAACAAAAGCGATCATTGTTTTCGCCACCTCGGTGAAAGCCACATCGCGAGGCAGCTACAGCAAGGCTACAAACATCCATGCCACTGCTTCAGGAGCGCTGCCAAAGGGTGGAAAAGGCAAGAATGCTTGCCATTGGTTGGTCGAGATAAAAATTCAAACCATGACATGAATGCTTGGTGCACCATTACCAGCCAGTTGTGTAGTGCAGCAAAGCTTGCCACCTGCCATTAGAGCGGGCATCACTTGACACTGAGGAATTCAATATATGCGCTGTATATATGAAGATATATGAGATGCATGCGGAGTTTGGTATGTGAAGTAAAAGCTGCATGTGTTTCTCAAAAATGTTTTGGAAGGGTATAGTGAGGTTTGATTGTGCCATTACCACATAGCATAGTGTACGATGGTAAGCAATAACCTGGCATGCAGTGGAAGAGCAGTCATATTCAACAACTGCACTTCCATGCAATATATGGTGGGCCTTCTTACTAGTTACAGTAGAATCTCGGTGATACGAATCTCAACAGGGGGCGAAAATATTCGTATCACCAAAAAATTAGCGAAATCGGTCCCGAAACCATGAGACACGCACAAAAAAAAAAACATTTATCTACGTGGAAAGAAGTCACGTATGTCCTTTTCAGTTGTCTTCTCCGCGAGGTCGGCCAGCAGAGAATTTTCAAAGCTGAAGAACTGGGCTGTAGTGTTCTCACGCACAGTCTCGAATGTCACAGCATGCCACAGAATATCGAGAGCGTGCATAGTTTCGGCTGCTGACGGTGGTTGGTCATCACCATTTTGGCACTCGTCTTCTTCTTCGTCACTGGTCGAAATTCCAGGCTGCGACGATGCATCCTCCACGATGTCTTCCACTGTGCGCAGACCACAGGTGACGAGATCGTCGTCCGTGGTGACGAAATCGTCGGCACTGCAGTCAACGCCAGGCTGGTTCCAGACATCAACTGGAATTTGATCTGGCACTTGCGAGGTGGTGGCCACTGTGGCCACCCCACACTTTGCGAAACAATTCGCGATGGTTGCAGGAGAGACGCTCTCCCAGGCCACTGCAATAAAATGCATAGCGTCCAAAGGACTAGTCTGCATATTTGCGTCTTTACGGTCAATCTTCGCAAGAAGGCGACGCACCAACAAACCTTTATGGTTTAGGGTTTATGGGGGTTTAATGTCCCAAAGCGACTCAGGCTATGAGAGACGCCGTAGTGAAGGGCTCCGGAAATTTCGACCGCCTGGGGTTCTTTAACGTGCACTGACATCGCACAGTACACGGGCCTCTAGAAATTCGCCTCCATCGAAATTCGACCACCGCGGCCGGGATCGAACCCGCGTCTTTCAGGCCAGCAGCCGAGCGCCATAACCACTCAGCCACCGCGGCGGCTACCAACAAACCTTTGAAGTGGTGCTTTACATTTCTGATAATGCCAGCATCCAGTGGCTGCAAATGACTAGTTGCATTCCGGGGCAGGAATACTACTTTGATGATCTGTAGCCTCATGTGCTTTGGATGCACCGCACACTGGTCCAGCAGAAAAACAATCTTTCTGTTCTTGCATGACATCCTATGGTCCAAGTATGTGACGAACTCCACGAACAGCGCCGACGTCATCCACGCCTTTTTATTGGCTCTATATGTGCAGGGCAAACAACCGGCTGCCTTGAAGCATCGGGGCTTTTCGTATTTTCCAATGACGGTCAGTTTCACTTTTTCTGACCCGTCAGCATTGCAGCAAAACAATACCGTCACACGCTGCCTACTTTTTTGTCCTCTCTGGCAGGCTTCGCCCTTGAAGCAGAGACTCTTTTCGGGCTGGAGATTGTAAAACAGCCCTGCCTCGTCAATGTTAAAAACATCGCGAGCGTCGTATCCTGCAATGAAAGACTGCAGCGTGGTTGCCATCCAATCTTCAACGACGGAGGCGTCAACCTTTTTCCCTTCGCCGCAAACGGTTTTGTAGCAGAGATCATGCCGTGCCTTAAATCGGTGAATCCAACCACCAGAGGCCTGAAAATTTTCAATTTCAAGCGTGAGTGCGATGTCCGCAGCCTTCTCACGCAGAACTTTTCCGTCAACATTGACGCCGGCCGCGGTGACCTCTTTAAACCATGTTAGGAGAACTTCTTCTAACTTGGTGAGCAGCCTTCGCTTATTTGAAGTTTACGCCAAAGTGCTGCTCATTCTGCATAATTTGGTCGCGCTGACCGACGATCGTAGACAGCTTAGAAATTGGCAGGCCTAATTCCTTGGCCATGTCAATGCGCCTTTTCTTGGACTCTTCGTCCGCCTTCTTTAAAATATCCAGTTTGTCCTTCAAAGACAGTGCCTTCCGCTTTCGCGACATCGCACTGATTGCAGTACCTTTCGGGCTTACACGATCAATGCTCGTAAAACGACACACGCAAGCAACATGCTGCACTTATGTAGTCATCGCGCACGAGGGAACAAAGAAGCGGGAGTTGCTGCTGGTGTGACGATCTGCGCGCTGGCTGTAGCGGAAAGACCGGTGGGGAACAGGCGCGCAGGGCTGCGAGAAATGTGGAGAGGACAAATCGCGCCCGACCGGTTGGGTTGGCTGGTTCGCAGGGCAAACGGACCAATAAGCAGCGGCTCTAGCCTCGGGCAACAACAAAGTAAAAAGAAAAATACGAAGAGGCCGCCCCCAAAAACTAGAGAGAGAGAGAGAAAGCTTCGCTTGCCTTGTCAGCCTCCCTGCTGCCACAAACCGGCACTGGCGCATGCTGCGCCGCTGGCGGCTCGACGGTCGCGGTACCGAAGTTTGTATCACCCGGCGCGACACGGAAAAGTGTTCGGAACATCCGAATTTTGGTCCATTGTACACAATGCATTTCGGCGGGGGAATTTTATGAATTCGTACCACACCGAAATTCGTATCAGCCGGGTTCGTATCACCGAGATTCTACTGTATATAGGATGCAATGAGTATTTTAATGTCTCTCAAGTTGACAACTAGCAGCCTAATCTTTTGAATGCATGTGGTGCAACTTTAATAGTAATCACTTTCCTAAAGTGGAAGGAAACTAGCACCAACCAAAGGTTGAAAAAGAAAGAAATCCCAAAGTTTCGGGATCAACTTGGTCCCCTCCTTACGGGTGACTGAACTGTCAGCACGCAGCAGGAAGTGAACCTCGCTACCTCTTCGTAGTCACGTGATGAAGGCCATTCACATAGGTAGAGGGTAGATTTCGCCGAGAACCTACCCTAAACAAACATAAACAAGTATCAGAGGACTATAGACTCTGCCTACATGAATGGTCTTCGTCAGGTGGCCACAGAGGGGAAGCGAGATCCACTTCCTGCTGTGTGCTGACCATTCAGTCACCCGTAAGGAGGGGACCAAGTTGGTCCCGAAACTTGGGGATTTCTGCCTTTTTCAAAACCGTGGTTGATGCTAGTCTCCTGCCACATTAAAAACCCAACCAGACAGGCATCCGTCAAAGGCATTCACGTTCAAATAATTTTTCTAATCTTTTTAAACATAATTTACTATTAACAGTAATACTACAAAAAAGAGAAACCTTCTGCAGCAGTAAGAAATACTACACAGTCATTTCATGACTCTGGGGCAAAGGCGGGAGAGTGGCAATTCTTGCTTCACATAACTGCCATGACAAATTGACCGAGTAAATAACAAAAAATTTCATTTTATCTGCACACCCTACGTGAAGTACTGACTCTGTGGTGTACCAATTTCTCCGAGCCATGTCAACACAACTTGCAGCCCCATGCTAAAAAAGCCCTTTTCATTCCCACCATAGAATCATGTGCCTCATTTTCAATGGACACCAGAACAAGAATAATGGACGAGTCTGGACATAATACACAGTAAAATAGCACCACTTGAGGCAGTTATCGTCTCCCTATTGATCGTGTTCAGTCCTCAAAATATGCATTTTGTGAAACAGTCACATTTCTGAAAACTGTTTCTTCCAACAGTGCAGCATGGGAGCCATGGAAACTAAAGCACAGAGTGATGACGCTTTCAGCCCAAAAGAAAAGACGCACTTATCTGCACTTCTGGCCAGCCAAAAAAAGCAGACAGAGAGAAAGATATTTTTGCAATTTATTTCAAAACTGCCTTTTCATGCAGATGTGGAGGAATATTCTCAACCAGGTGCACAACAGAGAAGTAAAAGTGGGCTAGCACATTGTTTGCCAATGTAAACATCAGCTAAAAAATAAAAAAAGCCTAGAAGAAGCCTAAAACACTGTTCTTGTCCTCACTGATATTACTTCAGGTGCACCAAAGCAGGAATAAAAGGCACCAAAAGTCACGGCTGTAGCTTCCAGACCGAATATTCAGCTGTAGTATCACATAATTAAGAAGTAAAAAAAAGATACTGAAAGACCAAGACCCACCTATGACCAGAGAGAGTGGAGGTCCTATTCTGGACACAATCTGCTGAATGGCATCCCATGATTCCTTGAGGTGGTTAAGCTTGTTCCTTGAGGATGGCAACAGAGGGAGCAGCTTTTCCACTTCATTGGCCTTTGACCCAATTTCTTGGATCAAGTTCCCATGCCTCAAAAGGGTATCTTCAGCAACCTGGTAAAAGAGAACGAAAATCAGCCCCATTCTTTTCGTTCTACTGCTTCCTTCACTAAAGACCATGTTTTTGCATATGATTTCTTTTAAAAAAATTAAGATTAAATCTCAGCATTTTTTACAGCAATTTTAATAGGTTTGTAAGTGTTGACATATTGTTAGGACAAACTAAAAGCAGCAAAACCAAATTAAATTTTCTAACAAGCAATTATACTGTTCACTGATATGCTGCATGGTATATTCTACACCCAATTTTCACCCCCTAATTAACGACAACACTGCAAAGACATAATTTTGAGGGACAGCCATAAAGAAGTGCTGTATATCTGTCTCTGTGGAGCAGGGTAATATGGGGTGCATATGTGGCGTCACCATGCTTGACAAAAGGATGATTCCTTCTTGTGTCCCTCGCTTATATATAAGCAAATTCTAAATGAACCACCTTGACTTCTGGCGGTGGATCTCCAAGAAGCTTGGCAGCCAGCAGCCTCTCCACGTCTCTTCGGGTTTCACTCAGCCTCTGCTGCTCAGCTGCGATTTCCTCCTCGAATTCAGCAAGCTGAGGGATGTACGTCTCCAGGGTCTTGCGTGACTGTGGAAGTGTGGTGCTGGCCTGAAAAGTTACAATACGTGCATCCATCAAAAGCAAGCTCGGATATAATTGCACAGTTTCATATTATACTCCCAAGTAACACGTGAGAGAGACAGAGAACTGGATTTGCCATGACGAAAGGGGACACACTAATGACTTCCTAATTTTCATTCCGCCTGAAAATGACATGCAAAAAACAAAGAATGTTTATTTAACATGTACAAGTGCATAGATTGATAATGTAATGGTGTCGTATGACTTCTATGACCACAAGCCCTTTCAGGTTACTCCACATTGCTTCTGAATGTTTCTAGCTTCACTGTGTAAAGCAATAATAAAAAATGACTGTGGTTTAGCTCTGGTTAAACCTGGAGTGACGCGATAGCTACATCTGGCCAACTGGAACTCGCTCAGTCGAATTGCAAAGTCAGTCTTTCATCGCTCCATTTCATTCGTTCATGTTCGTTCTTCATCTTTGTCCCACTTGACACAGTGCATGCACATAGCTGTTGCAGGTGTTGCACGCCGTGCCGCCGGCAGCAGCAGCTGCTGCGCACCACGTGACCAACGGCCGCACCACGTAATCAACCCACGTGACCAACCACGTGACCAACAGCGCCGCCATGGAGCTCAAGTGGTGCCACGGAGCTCGAGTGGTGCCACGCTGAAGGGTCGGAAAGGTAGCATAGTGTAGCTATCGCTATAAAACCTCCCGTGCCATATCCTGCACATGACTGGAACTCACCATAGAAGCAGTGCGGTTAGGCTCCTGTTATGCCATTAGCCCTCTACAGTTTGAAAGGGTAAGAAAAGGAGCCCCCCTTAAGGCCGATTCACACGACGGACCGTTCGCCTGCAGCCCGCGCAACACGTGTTCGTGCGTCAACAAATTGAGAGGCGTGCTGTCAGCCCGCGGAATGGAATGCCAAGGAAGTTGAAGTGCCCCTCCCCTCGCGGGAATAAGCGGCAGCCCGCGAAAACGTGCGCGCTAGCTCTGGCAACCATCGGTCTTGCCAATATTTCAGCTGCCGCATTTCGCTGAGTGGTGCTGAGCTGGCGCGCTGTTTTCACAAGCTGCACTGCGTTCGCTACCATCACAAAGCGATCAACTGGTCTAGCAAGACGGCCCAGGCCATTGAGGAATTGGACAAAAGGAATTGGACCTGCACCATTCAATCGCAGTCATGGGTCGGGAAGAAAAACCAGTTTGACCAGCGTTGCAAAACGCTTTAAAGTAATCTGGCAAGAGTGCTGCACATAGCGCGTCGTCTGCTCTTTTCGTCCGTCGCAACCGCTTGACGTCATCGGATTGCAGGCCAGTTTTTAGTGGCGCATGAACACGTGATGCGCGGGCCGCGGGCGAATGGACCGTCGTGTGAATCGGCCTTTACTGTATAAAATCAGCAGACTTTCACCAGTCCAACAGGAAGCTAACTGCACGACTCAAAAATTGTATGGCTCAAACAAGAATCGGCTTGGGGACTTCTGAAAACTGCCGCACATTCGTTTTTGCTTTCTTTTGGTTGCTGTTACCAATACACAAGTTGCTGCTACAAAGCAAAAATTCGTAGACTTCTTCCTTGTGAGTGCGGTAACCGCAATGTGACCCTGACCGCTTCGTATGCAGCAAGTTCTCCAGCAGGTGCCAAGGAAGTAAGGCATCTTCCGCTTGCCGAGCCATCTTCACCAACTGCCCAAAGTGCCAGAAAAATTGGCATTGCTCTAAGAGAGCATACCGAGGCCACAGTGCAGGAATGTTGCCGGCCCACGCAGTCTGGCATTTCTTTCAAGTTTCTCTAGTAACAGCGACTAGGGCTATATCTGTGATTCCATCTTCAAGACCACGTCTCCCTGACTATGACTCTCAGCTGAAGCTGGAAACACCGGATTCTGCCTATTCCCCATCTCCCACCATCCAAGGCCATGAGCCTTCAATTCAATACATTCAATAAAGGACTTTAAACTAAACTCTGCCACCCGAGTCACCAGATGTGCCAAGCCACCACTGCATCAAGGTAGCATGCAGCCTGACAAAAGTGAACCCAGGAGAAAATGTGAAAATGACACTCACCTTCTGAAAGCGAGCTTCGAGATTCTCGACTTCAGCAGGGCGGACTAAGGAGCCACCCAAGATGACAGACAAAAGGTTCGACCTCTTGGCCCCTATCTCCTCCTCACATTTCTGCAAGAGAAACAAGCAGTTTCAGGTTACAAGGTGCAGCTAAAAATTTTCAGAACTGAGTCTTAACAGTCATACAACACCAGCCCAAATACACCCACTACAGACAGAAAGCCTTTTCCATAGACCTCCAATTAGCCTTTAAGCTAGGCCCGAAAATTTCAAAATTTTGCCTAGCCACCTGCTGCTTAATTTGCACAGCATTAAAGCAACTTTCCAAGTTCTTTAATTCACTGAAGAGCCAACAAATTTCTTTTGTTAGATTTTTCTACCAATTCTTCTGTTTTTCTTTATCAATTTATGACAGTCAATGCTACTACACTTGCAAGCTCTCAGACGCTCTCCTCACCTTTAGCTGTTCAAGTCTCTCTTTTGTGCTTTCAATGTCATCCTCTTCATTCGGGCTGTACGAGAGCAAGCGTTCAACCTCCATCAACCAGGGCTTCAGCTCCAGCAAGTCCTCCTTCACTTGCTCCGAGCGAGAGTTGTCAACTGCAAGCCTAAATTGTGCAAAAAGAAAAAAATAAATCGTGCTTCATTTTCAGCATTCTTTTAGACGTACTACTAGACAGAGAATACATTAAGGGCAGGTGGCAGTGCACTGAGGACATTTCTACCTGCAGGAACATGTTAAAGGGACAGTGAGGACAAATTTGAGTGAGTCAGCATTGACACGATTCTAATCACAAAGAGGCTACTTTAATTTAAAAAAAAGATTTTTAAACTATAAAAGGCCAGAAAACGAAATACAAGTGATGCCGTCACAGGCCAATTTAACAAGCAAGCTTCGGTAATGTCAAGACTAATTTCTTAGCACAGATCTTTGAGGCTACACCACACCACCATTCACTTGCAAACAGTGAATACAGAGTCTATGTTAAATCTTGACATCACAAGTTTGGAGTCCAGTGGTGGGCGAACAAAAAGTTACAGATTTAAATCCAATTTCCTCAAAAATTAAGGCATCTTTTGCTGCCGAAAAAACATGAACATAACCCCAAAGAGCCAAACAATAAATTTTTACCAAGAATAAGAACTGAATAGAGTTGTCCTCAGTGTGTTCGTAAATAGAATCCACCCACCTTTCCCTTCTTGACTGAAGTTCGGAAATGATGGACTTCCACCGGCGGGTCAGGGTGTCTAGCTTCTGCTGCAGCAGCACACCATCAGCAGCCGAGCACTGGTCCATGATCTTCTTAGTCATGGTCTTCACTTCCTCAAAATGGGGCATTTTTTCAGTGACCTGTTTCTCCATAGACTGTAACAACAGAAGGAATGCAAACTATGTTCTGCGTGTGAACCAAACAACTATACTATCTGTTGCCTGATTAGCAGAGGCAATGGTTTATTAGCAATTAAATTAATACATCAGGTGCCTTTAAGTGAACCAAATTAAAGCCAGCTATTCTTTTTCCTCCAATAAACAAGCAAAGGTAAGTGCACCAGAACTGTGTCCTCATATCACAGTGATAGAGACAAGGCAGGGTGTAATCCAAACCATAGCAAAGCACAAGAATTCCACAACAATGGTTGATCTACAGGATAGTATGAGATAAGTAAATGTTAAACATGTTTCTACAAGGCTGAAATAAGTAGAACCTCGTTGACATGTTTTCCTTAAAAATGTGGAAAAAAATCATATAATTTGCAGAAACGTATCATCCGAACCACTAAGATTTCGATAAATTACTCAAGAATGACACACAAAGGCATTTACAGGCATTCCACTTATTAAAAAGGCATGTCAGCACCTGTTGTCATTTAGTTTGTAGAGATCTTCTAGTGCATGTAGACTTTTATCCACACTGCATTGTCCTCAGCAAGAAAGAAACCTCGCATCGTGTCTAGTCCGGCTACTAGTAAGTGCGAAAGTAGCCAGAAAACTTTTCACTGTCACTGCCGTCGTTTCCAAACACTTTGTTCCATTGCATTTGTGCGCTGTGAAAAAGCTGCTCTGACAACCGCACGTGCCATCAGGATAGGCCTGCTCAAACTCTGAACTAATTTCCAGAAATTCATATTTGCAGTAATATATTACTCAGAAAAAAAAAGCAGTGTAACTCTATGGGTCATTTTTTACTGCTCACAATTTTCAGCAAGTGAACCAGGAAATTGTATCAACTGGGAACATATCAACGAGGTTCTGCTGCAGTTGACTGATGATTACACACAAAAATTGTTTAGCTAAAAGTCAGCAGACTATACATATACAAAATCATATACGATACTTATGCGTCACAGTATAGAGCTAGCACAACACAATAAAATAGGGACCCCTTGGAGAACTACGAGTTGAAACACAATATTAAGCATGAATTACCTGGCCTCTTATCAGACAGTACAGTAAAACCTCGTTAATTCGAAATCGCTTAATTCGAACTTCCGGTTAATTCGAACTGACGGCCGGGTCCCGGCAAAGCCCTGTGTATTTCAATGGGTCAAAACTCCCGATAATTCGAATTTGCCGGCATCTACGTCGGTTAATTCGAACTAGGCGCCGATGGCTGGCATTGCTCCTCGCATATAGAAGTCACCTCGTAGCAAATACAATGCGCTGAAAATTTTTAAAAAAAAGCAGAATGATGAGAAAAAAAATAAGCCAGCACGCACGAGGTGAGACGTGAATTTCGTTGCCCGAACCAACCCTCCGGTGCATGCCGTAGCAGGTTTTCGCTGCCGGAGCGTCGAAGCATTGGCTTGTCTATTTTTGGCTGACGCGCGGTCACGCGGGTAGCCACCCTACCGCGGGCGCCGCCTATGCTCCGGCCACGGTGGCTCCGGCGCAAGCTGTTGCAGGTTTCCGCTGCGCCGAGGCGGTCGTGACCATTGGAGACGCACGCGACCATGGAGGAAGGAAGTACTCGGGAGAGGCGGTTACGTCACATTTTTTTGAAGCCGCGCTTTTTTTCTGATGGAAATAAACGTTTCAATCAAGCGGGCCTCCCCTCCCCGTTCCCCCGCTTCCCTCTACTTGGGCGCCGTCCCAGCGCGCCTGCCCATGCAGCAGACGACGCCGCTGCGCCCAGCGTTCTATTGGCTGCGCCGTCGGCTAAACTCTCCCAGTAGCCCTTGCGAGAACGCGTGACTTCCGGTACCCTTTTATTGTGCAGCTCGGGAACCGAAGACTCCTTTCCTTCATCCTGCACGCAGCACCCGGCCCCTCTTGCGCCTAGTCTTTGTTGCCGCGGTGTCTAGCGAAGTTTGTGTTGCGTGATATTCCTCGTTTGTTTGGTATCTCGCTGGTGACGTCTCATTGACTGTGGCAATCATGGCAAACCGAGGAAAGTACTCCGCAAAGGATTTGAAGACGAAGGTGGAGATATTACAGGAGGTCGAACGTGATCTCCTAACAAAGACAGCGATCGCAGAGAAGTTTGCAGTCAAGAAGAGCACGCTGTCCACATACCTCAAGAACAAGGACTCGACCTTCAATGCGTATCAAAAGGAGATGGAGCCCTCGCGGAAACGACTAAGAACATCGGCTCATCCAGAGATGGAGGATGCTGTAATGGCATGGATTAAGGACGTTCGCAGCAGGAACATTCCGCTAAGTGTACCAATAATTGCCGCAAAGGCAGTGGACTTCGCCAGCCAGATGGGCATAAGTGACTTCAGTGCGTCGGAAGGCTGGTTGTCGCGTTTCAAGGCCCGTCACGGACTTACGTTTAAAAGCGTTTGTGGAGAGGCAGCCGCAGTCGATGAAGAAATGTGTCAAAATTGGATCTCAGGTCAACTAAAGGACTACCTTGCCGATTACTCGCTCAGCGATGTGTTCAATGCAGATGAAACCGCGCTTTATTTTAAGTTGCTGCCGAACAAGACTGTCAGTTACAAAGGCGACACGTGTTCAGGCGGGAAGAGAAGCAAGGAAAGAGTGACGGTGTTGGTGTACGCAAACGCGACTGGCACGGAACGGTGCCGCTTGCTAGTTATAGGCAAAGCAGCGAAGCCTCGCTGCTTTAAAGGGCTAAAAACTCTCCCTGTTGATTATACTTTCAACAGAAAGTCGTGGATGACGCGAGCAATTTTCACGGATTGGCTGCGCACACTCGACAGGAAGTTCGCGGCACAGAACAGGAATGTTCTGTTGTTCGTCGACAACTGTTCAGCCCATTGCAACATCAGTGGACTGAAGGCGATCCGTCTGGCATTTCTGCCGAAAAACACTACGGCTGTGCTGCAGCCTATGGACCTTGGGGTTATTAAAAACCTCAAAACACTGTACAGGCGCCACCTCCTAGAGCGGATTCTTGTGTGTATGGACAGCGGCAAATCGTACGACGTCAATCTCCTCGGAGCCTGCCACATGCTGGCAACATCGTGGAATGCTGTCAAGGCGGACACAGTCGCGAACTGTTACCGAAAGTGCGGCTTCATTGAAGGCCCAGAAGCCTGCAGCACGGCAGAGCTGGATGCTCAGTGTGATGACTCCGTCGCGCTGCACCCTGCCTACACTGCTTTATCGGAGGGTGTTGACTTCCAGAGCTTCGTAGACGTTGACAGCGGCGTGGAGACATCGGGGCCGTTAAGCGATGCCGAGATTATTGAAGCGGCCTGCGGTGACCAGATGCCGCACAACTCGGGCGCGGCGAGCGCAGCTGACAGCGACGACGAGTCCGACGGAGGCGACGATCCATTGCCACCCCCGAGTGCATGTGAAACAGCGTCAGCACTCGATCTGGCTGCGCGCTACTTCTCCGCCGATGATAATTCGGACGCTGCGTTGGAGCTGTTGGGCAAGTTGCAGACGATGCTTGTCGAGTCACGGCAAAGAAAACGAAAACAAATGCGCATCACCGATTATTTTTCTCTTTGATATGCTTTGCCAATCTGCTGTTAATAAACATGTTTTTCAAGCATAGTGTCATATTTAATCATTAAGCTTGCTGCTTACGCGAATGCATTTTGATGTTAGCTCCAACCGCATAAACAAATTAACTCTATTTCCTTCGACATTCGGGCTCTATGATTTTAATTCGCGCAATCACCCGCCGCAAATGTGTAGTAGCGCGTAGTAAGAGATAACGATCTCAGATATGCCTGTTTTAGCTTCGGCCCGTGCTGCCGGGCGTGATGGCCGCTTTTTTTTTAGCGCCCGCTCATTAATTCAAACTCCGCTTAATTCGAACAATTTTCCGGTCCCCCTCGAGTTCGAATTAACGAGGTTTTACTGTAGTACCAAGAAAGAAGACAAATGAGCTAAGAAGAATGAACTTACCTCTTGATGTTTCTGAGAGAGTTCTACATCAAGGTCTCCATTAGGAAGGTGACATTGCACAAGAATTGTCTCAATTTCTTCCATCCAAAGGCTGAGGCCTCGAATGCTGGAATCGAACTGCTGCCAAAATTCACGTGTCTTCAGCCACCGACTGGAACCCAATGATGAAAACTTGTGAATGCCAACGAATTGTATGCAACACATAACATCTACACTACTCTTGCTGTTGAGTGCCCAAGAGGTTTCAGTGTATAAGTCCCTCCAAAATGAAACGGTACAAGCAATTTCTAAAAAAAAAAAAGGTAATTTTTTTCGGTCATTTCTCAAGTTGAAAATTACTTGAAAATGCTAAGAGAAAAATGAGTTAGAAAAAAGAAAAAACTGTACTTGTGACACATAATTATGGAGTAATTATTAATTCATTGCTCATATTTTGATCCCTTTCGTATTGTAGTGACCTGGAGATGAAAAATCAGGTTTTTCACACAAACTTTAAATGTGGGTATTAAACTTCAGTAGCAGCCACTGACACACAGCAAACAGCATTTGAAAGGCAACAAACCTCAACCCCATTTGTCTTTAGCCCTTTTTCTTTTTTCTTTTTGATAAGCTCACACTATCAAAGGCAATACAATATGCTCAGTACAATCAGAAAAGTGTGTGGTAGTGAAGGCAGTCACTTCAATAGGCCTAGCTGCAAGCTGTGCCACAGGAGGGCACTATACTCCATCCCACAAGTTGTTTGCAGCGCTGCAAATGCTGCAGCGATCAATAAGAACAGCATGCATTGCAAAGCTTGTTCCTCCGCGCCCCTCACCCCGTGACTGGTGGCTCCATAACTGGAAGGAAAGAGCACCAGAGTCCAGCTGCTGCGCGCAAGAGACTTGGCTAACTTAGCGGACGCCATGTTTACGAATGGCATTGCACCACTTTGCAGCTGGCGTCAGCAGTGCTGTGATCATGCGAACTTTCTCTGCTAATTTAACCAGTGAATGAAATGCTTGCTGTACTTTCCTGAACCTGAACTACCTTTTCAATTACTGCAATAATCGTTTAGAAAGTAGTCACTACACTGCATAATTATTTGAACGACTATGTTGTCTTCCTTGGCTCTGATAGGACAAGAGAGCTCTATCTTTCACAGTGCTGCAAACAATTTGTGAGGTGAAGTATAACGCACCTTGTAGTTGCGAGAACGAACACAGCAGAGACTAGGCGCAGGACAGCATAAAGAGAGACAAGCGGGGCGGGATGGAAGGTTGGAGGAATTAAGGTTGTCGACATAGCAGAGGCGTGCACTGGAGTTGGGTGTTGTGTTACCACTGAAGCGAGACAGAGCAGTACACTGTACATGGAGCTCACCTGTGGCGATCTGCATACACTTGCTTCAGGTTGGTCCAATCTTCGCTCATCTTTTCCACAGCACGAGAGACTTCCAGGGCATCCTTGTCATTTGCCTTCTGCATTATGGCCTCCTGTTCTTGCTTCACGGAGTCCACGGTGGGCTTGAGGGTGTCCAGGGCTTCTTTCACAGACTGGCAGGAAATGAGAGACAGTAGGTATCCAGCTCACTAATCCAAGTGCTGAAGCAGATATCTTTGTGCATTTACACCTAATGTGGTCTCAGCTGGAAGATCACAAAATATACTGCAAGCTGTAGCCAAGACAGCTACTAATGAATGGTGTTGTCGGCACAGCATGCGTACACCCCAGCTCAAAAGTCTTTAGGTTGCGTGGTTTGCATCTCAGCGATATAGTGCAGCACATACGGCGCCTCTGAAGATCAAAAGACCTTGAAACGCAAGGATGAAGATTCTTCTCACCCGACACGGATTTGCAGCTTTAGAGATTCCATATGTGCTCCGCTACATGGCTGGAAACCAAACCACGTGGCCCAAAGACTTTTGATAAAGGTTGCACAAACAGCTCGATGCTGGTATCTACAGCTATTTATGAGCCTTATCAGTACCGTAATTTCAGGTGTAGAGTCTACAGGTTGTAGATGTTTAAAGGCTAAAATTCTGAATTTTGTGGACTGTCTATAGCTGCAGACTGCACAGTATTTTTTTTCGACACTGCCAAACATGACATGAAATTCCCGAAGGTTATTCTATCATAAGGTTTCTTGTGATAATTGGACTGTATATACACATGCATGTTTATGTACCAGTTGCAGATGCACACTTAGCTATTGCAGACTATGTACTGAGTGTGGGCAATGTAGCAAAATATATATATATATATATATAGCCAAAACTGAGCCCCACGTGTGGACCACATACCGGAAATTACGGTACATGCTGTCAAGGACAAAGCACAGTAAGATTGGTTATTTCACCCCAGAAAATCGATGCTGCGATAAACGGTGGTGTGATTATTTATGCCATTGATGCTAGCATGCAATTCAATGTTGGCAGATGCAAAGCAAGTCTAGCACTGTGCAGCACAATGAATACACTTCTGCACGAACATCATCAATCACTGGCTGGTCATTTAATGAACTCTAAAATCATCAGCACCAAAGGCTGGTCTTACAGTGACTGCACATTAGTCATGTCTTAGGTTGCATAAAAAAAAATATTTTGGCATTGAGACTACTCAAATGCAGTGCACAGGCCTGGCACATCCTTCCCAGCCCCTAAGCAACCCACAAGCAGGAGCCCTTAATGCTTACCTTGAGAATGCCTTCCTGCTTCTCGAAGTCCTCAAAGTCCTTCCCACACAGTTCTGGAGCATGCGCCTGCCTGCCAACAGCGAGCAGGGCCTCTCGCACCTTGGCCACCTTGGCCACGTAGTCAGGTATGCAGGTGACAGCCCCCGAGTCCACGATGACGGCCAGCGGCTGTTCGGTCTGCGTGCTGTCAGCCACCCGGCGCGAAGGCTCGGGCGAGTGGAGCACCGCGATCTGGCCCTGGGCCTGGTTCCACAGCTGGAGCAGCCGCTGCAGCAGGGCTTGGGTGGCCGCTGAGGGCACCCCGCGCTCCTGCTCCAGGGAGCGGGCCTGCTGCTGGAGGGAGGACACCTCCTGGCCCACGCGGGCAGCCTGCTCCAAGGCAGCCTGCAGATTCAAGCCAGTGGGGGAGGTTGTGAGCGGCAGGGAATATTTCACTTTTATTAATTACTAATCCTTATCATAAAACTGTGCCTTTGCATTTTGATTGATTGATTGATTGATTGATTGATTGATTGATTGATTGATTGATTGATCGATTGATTGATTGATTGATTGATCGATTGATTGATTGATCGATCGATTGATTGATACTGTAATTAAACGTGGATATAACAATCCATGTAACAAAAGCACCGCTGTGGTTGACCTTGATATAACAACTTGTAAATGCCAACTAGTTATTGGCTCGTGCCATGTTACTATAAGTTTTGACCAAATCACACAGAAGTTTTATATCAAACAACAATAAAACTTTACACCAAGCACCACACTTTAGCACCACTCTGTGGTAAACACACCCGCCACAAGTTTTGCTTTTGTAGTGTGACGCCAAAAGGCACTACAGATATCCATTCAAAAGTACTGAGAAACAGCAGGGTGCAGTAATGAAGGCACAGTACGAGCAATGTTCCTGTCACAAATGCGTTGCAATTTGTGTGTTTGCTTCACCACACCCGCCCCACATGTAGTGGCACCATCGTGCTAGGTGCAGCAGAGATTTTGGCAGCTGCTGTCATAGTCACATTAGCAATACAGTCGCGCACTCAAAGATAATGTACTCCTCTTAATAAGCCATGTTGCTTGTGCTGTCGTGCTGCTGCACAGGACTCCTTTCGCGTAGTGGAGTTTGCGTTGCAGAATAAAGCCACACAAAAGCCTCAGATTTTTACTACACGTGGTCAGTGCACTGAAAATTTTGGTACTTGTTTTGTCTCGAAACTCTGTTTATTTAAAAAAGTTTCTCTGTTTTTATCACTTCGAGGTCTACTGTAACTGTCTGCTAGGTGATTTCATATACATTATTTTTAATTTTGATTTCACTTCTGTGCGCTCCTTTTGTGTCGTCACGCGAAAACTGCACTTGACAAAAACCTGTATGGAACAAAAAATTGTGAACTTTTGTAAATTTTGCTCCATTTAGGTTTTAACTATTGCACCATTTCATATATCGCATACTAGAGGCTTCTAGAATAGGGGGACCCTATCAATTAGGGGCACCCTATCGATTAAGGTCACCCTATTAATTAGGGGGATAGGGCCTCTGTATTCTAAAACTCGCTAATGTTTTAAGTTGGGCCTTTTCGTGTAAGCACCAACTGGAGAGCTGCAGTAGAAGTTGCACTTATTTGATTACATCTGATCGAAAACACACCAACTTCAGAGCAAACGTTCAGTGAGACAGTTTCTCTCCAATGAATTAACTGCAAAAAATGTACAAGCTCCTCTGTACTTGAGCTGATGAGGTGCAACTTAACTACCAACATTTTCCACTATTATCACTCACAAACCTAATTTATTCCATTCAATAAATGTTTCTCACACACACATTACTCACCCCAGCTGCACTGGAGGGTAACTTAATACTCTCTTGTCCCTTCTGCTGCTTTCTGTCTTGTTGGCATGACCTTATTGATCATAGTGTTACACTTGTATTGTCTGCTGCATGCAGGAATTTTGCTTTGAACAATCCCTTTCCCTGGTCACTGCAGATTGGTTATACTGGGTATCTTCTGCAAAGTCTTACGGTTCTATGAACTGTACTCATTATATCTTAATTTGTGTGTGCCAGTATCTTAAAGGCACAGGAGCAGCTGTAAGGACTGTTCCTGGGCACAGTAAAAAAACAAATTACACATTTAAATTTGACTTGGTTTGATTCAATAATTTTAATTTAATATAATTTAATTCAATTCATTTTATTTGTGTCACAAGGCAAGCAGAACTGCCTACCTTTTGGCGGCTCTGGACAGTGCGTGCGTGCTCCAGGTTTCTCAGCAGAAGGACCATCTGCACCACAGTGGCATCTGTCTGCTGCTGCAGGAGTTTCCAACGAACCACCAGGTCCTGGTAGTGGGCGCGGCGCTGCTCGGCTCCCCTCTTCACCACATTCCACTTGGCATCCAAGGCCTCCGCCTCTGACCGCAGGCGCTCCAGGGCAGCAGGCACAGGGCCCAGGCGCGGTGCAGCCCTGTCCACATCCGTGGACACCTGGTCCACTGCCAGACCAAGGTGCTCGATTTCCGAGGAGAGCTTCTGCAGAAGAAAAGCAGCCAGGCCCGGAGACAGTCAGAGATTCGCACAGCACCCTGGCAGACATGGTCTAATCAAGAGCAGCAGACAAATGAGAGAAGATAAAACATCAAAGTTCTTTAGAAGGCTCTGCTGTTAGAGTTCCACTGTCTTCTAAATATAAATTTCATCTCCACTGTGAAGTTTTTCCCACCCTTTGTCCACCCTGGGGGATTCCTCTACATAAACTGTGCTTCCAATGTGAAGCTGCAGGTTTTGTTCTTAGTTTCTTTCTTGCATATTATGCTTTGCATTTGTTGCTAGGATAAACAATACTCACCTCCTACCCTATCTGCACATCTTCAACGTAGAATCCCTGTGTGTAACTTATGACAACCGTTTATCAGGCCATCACGTGAACAGGTTCCAAAGTTATGTGCACTGAACACCATACCACGAAATCAGTGCTACGTGTAAAATGCCCTGCAGAATGATAGCATGATGGCCTAGTTGGTGAGGATTCATTATTAAAACTAGCATGAACATGAGACTCTGTCCACAGAAGTAGCATCTGCACAGCTGTTCTTGTTTACTTGGCCTTTTGTGACAATACCCTTGCACATAGTAACACCATTGTACAACCTATGGCTTGCGACTCACTAAATGCAAGCAAACTTTACAATATTTTGTACTTAATGTCTGTTTTTTCAAGACATCACAGCAGCAAGGGCACAATGCATGCAGCTGTTATAGCTCGCTTCGTTAGATTCACGCCATTAAAAACATTTCAGTGCAGCCTGTTATGATACATGCCACAACATATACATAGGGCCCTTCGTTTTTGGGCACAACCCAATTTTACCCAATTTTTGCATCCCGTGCAAATTTCTCCATGAAAATAAGCCTTCTAAGGAACTTAAGTTTCTGTGGGGACAAAGGTGAAGACAATGCAACAAAAGGAGCTGACATCTTTTACGGACATTAAGAAGAGCGTTTAAAGCAATGTGATCATATTAAACTTTCGTTAAGGCTTTCTATTTATGGTGGTGCTTTTGAGGCCAAGTTCAAACAGTACAGTTTGGAAGCGGGAAGCAAAAGCACGGATACTGACCAGATGTCTCACTGGCATCACTGTATCAAGAGCTACTCATGCTAACAGCGTCCTACTCCAAGTCTTCTGCACTTAAAATGATCGCATTTGTGTTAAAAGAATGCTGTCGCAGGGTACAAAGAAAGCCAGATAGATGTTTCACGGACGCAGAAGTGCAGCACAGTAGATGGTAATGTGCATGGCGAATAATATTAAATGAAAAAAAAATCTGATTTTCGAAAGGTTTGCAGTGGAACCTGCTATTTCCAAATTGTTTACAAAACAATTTGCAAAAAAAAATTCAGCATTTTATGTCCCGCACAAAAATGAGTTATAGCAACAAACTGTCTTCTACTACAAAATATGACTCGATAAAACCCCAATTATGGAACCCTTTGCTGAATAGTCCAATCTGTACCAAAATTTGAGGTCAGAAAATACCGTATTTATTCGAATCTAGGCCGATAGTTTTTTCAAAAAAACGAGATGTAGAACTCTTATGTCGGCTTAGATTCGAGGATTTCGTTTCGAGGTTTCGTATTCGTAAAATACGAATAAATGTAGCACGCAGGTGGCGCCCCCACAAAACGCCAACGAAAGACAGCACTGTAGCCGTTGCTATCCGTAGCCGTTGCTATCCGTAGCCGATACTGATCAAAGCACACATGAGCACTGGCTGCCATTTTGGCCTTGTTCTGTTCTCGTGCGGTGGCGTGAGCACATTCGCAGCAGTGAAGTTTTCGTGCGTAGTTTTTATCACCAACACCATGGCACCAAACAGGCGGTGCCATTATAGTGCCGCCTTCAAGCGGAAAGTTATAGTCGCTGCAGAGCAGTCGTCAGATCTTCAAGCCGGGCGGGACTTCGGCGTGGATGAGAAGAATGTTCGCCGTTGGAGGGGGCAGCGTAACAAAATTTATGCTTGCGCGGCAACGAGAACGGCTTTCACGGGCCCCAAGAAAGGCCGCCATCCAGAAGTGGAGGTAGCTCTGGCCGAGTTTGTGGAGACGCAGAGGTCAGCGGCACTTCCAGTGACCACGGAAGTGCTGCAAGCCAAAGCAAGAGAGCTGGCGAGAGAGCGAGGCGTCCCCCGGGAACTGTTCAAAGCCAGCCGGGGCTGGTTGCAGAAGTTCATGAAGCGCTTTGGCTTCAGCCTCCGACGTCGCATGTCCATTTGTCAAAAGCTGCCGGGCGACTTCGAAGAGAAGCTGATCTCATTTCAGCGATTCGTAATAAGGAAGAGGATGGAGCACGGCTACGCCGTAGGACAAATGGGAAACGCTGACCAGACGCCGGTATGGTTTGACATGCCAGTGGCGTGCACCGTGAACGAAAAAGGTGCCAAGGAAGTGAAAGTGCGCTCGGCCGGATACGAAAAGCAGCGCATGACTGTAATGCTGGCCTGCACGGTGGATGGCCACAAGCTGCCAGCGTATATAATTTTTAAGAGGAAGACTCTACCAGCTCGGGAAGTGTTTCCAAGAAATGTGATCGTCCGCGCCAACGAAAATGGATGGATGGCGAGCGATATGGTTGAGCAGTGGATCAGAATGGTTTGGCAGCGGCGTCCAGGGGCCCTCTTGGCCAAACGTTCCCTCCTCGTCCTGGACTCTTACCTAGGACACCTCACTGACGGCGTAAAAGCTGCGCTTTCCGTAGCCGGTACCGACGTCGCCATCATACCCGGCGGCATGACAGGCCAGCTGCAGCCTCTTGATGTGTGCCTCAATAAGCCTTTCAAGGATCGGCTGCGCAAGTACTACGTGGACTGGCTTAGTGAAGAGCGGCGCGAGCTTACACCAACAGGCCGAATAAAGCGCGCCTCACTGGGAGTTGTAGCCACTTGGATAGCTGCAGCCTGGGATGACATCCCAGAAAGCTTGGTTGCACGCACATTCCGCAAGTGCTGCATCTCTAATGCACTTGATGGCAGTGAAGATAGTGCACTGTTCGAGGAGGCCAGCGATAAAGAAGTCAGCGATGATGATGACGAATGAGCGGGGGCTGATCCCGGGCTGGCGTTGCATATGTCTCCTCGCCCAACGCCGCCTCTCCTCCTCCTCTTCTCTCAAAGCTCCTTTGGCAGCTTTTTTTTTTCAACGGTCCCTCTCGGGGCCATCAATCACGCTTCGGCAGAGCATGCAGGCACGATGCTTCCCGCTGTGTCTCACTCGAGTTCCTCTCTCTACACCAAGTCGCCTATGCGCAGACACATGGTGCAGTCGTTTCGCGCCACGCACTTTCACGTGCGCGGCGACGTAAGAACAGTCGTGTCGCGTCATAAAAATAATTGTGACAATGAGGTATAAACAGTGTTGTTTTTTCGGCCGGCCTACAATCGAGGTAAGTTTTTTTTTTTTCTGTGGCCTTCAACTTTCGGGTCTCGGCTTAGAATCGTGGCCGGCCTAGATTCGAGTAAATACGGTATCGTCCGATTTTTACTTTCAGATTTCCGAAAAAAATAAAACCTGAAAGTGAAGGTCCCTCATATGCAGTGTTAAAATGAAAGCTTAATGTAGAATAAAAAACTTAAATGTTACCGAAGGCAGCATAGATAATATTTACTCACAACAGACTACACGTGCAAAAGCTCTTTGACAGGAGGAGCCCATAGGTTTGCTTTTCCGAAATTTTCAGGGAAAAGCATGAAAGAAGCCAATTTCAGTGTCAGATTGCAAATAAGGTTATAAGGGACTGGCTTTCTAAACTAAGAATTAATAAGGGGGCTCCTTATACATTTACCACATTAAAATTTACTGAAATTTTATGACAAATATTAAGCTTTCATTAGACATGTCTAGAAGTGTTCTCCACAAGGTGAACAATGAAGAATAAATTAAACATGAAAAAACAACAATTCAAATTTACACAGCTGCACGAAATTTTGCAATTTCTGCTCATCAAAAGTGGTAATAAAAACGAATTATATTTTCTCCCTTCAGCTATTATCTTTTTTTACATTTTTGTATTTGGGCTTAACTTATCCCACTCGCATTTCATTTGTTCTGAACAGTAAAGGTAAGACAGATTACTTCTACACAAACAATCACATACAATCCCGAACAACTGCATACAATCAAAGCCATCGGCATATTTATCCCCAGCCTAAAAATCTGCAAAATGCACGTGTCTCAGCTTCATTACCACAAAAAGTTCATCAATGCTTATTCAATCAAGGAAATATTAACTCATTAGTGCACAACTGAGCTCAGCCATTCAGCTACAAAGGAAAGCTTTACAGCTTTCTCAAAAGCTTTGCAGGTGAAGAGAATTCAGTCTGGTCATCAGCTTAAACCATGGACCACTGCCTGTGCAGGACAGTCAACCTACCACTAAGCTAATCACAATGGCTAGGAGTTGGCAGGATGATGCTGAATTGATCCGCAATGCAAAGCAAAACAGGAACAATGTTAGTACATTATTACTGCCCCTTGGGAAACTCTCCAAAATACATTGGACTACAAGTGCTAATTCAGTTAGCCATTAAGAGCACTTGGCATTGGCACTGCCATATTTTCCTTTTCTCCTATATTTCCTGCTCTTAATTCATGTAATTCTAAAGCACTTACAGTAACAAAGCAAATAAACATAAACAAGTGGACATCTCACCTTGATTGTCTGCTCACTTTCCTCAAGAACGTCATTGGTGACAAGTTCAGCACCCTTGTCCAAGTGAGTCTCCAGGGCCTCCACCCTCTTGCCGACTTGTCGAAGCTTGGCCTCAAGCTGCTCAATTGCCGAGGGGTCTGCCTCTGACGACGTCGAGGACAGATTGACAGGTGACGCTCTCAGTTCATTCAAGAGGGTGCGCTGAACCTCAATGCACACCGGCTCCGTGGTCTGTGTGGTCTGGAAAACAGACAGGGCTCACATATCTACCGAAAGCATTCACGTAAGCGTTCTAATGCTACTGCATTAATAAATTACCATTGTCACTGTCATCACTGTCACCACGTGAAATCAAATACACAGACTGAGTGCACAGCCCTCTTAAGCTCAAAAGTGAAACTGAGACTGGTCGGAGAAAGGGCCATCACCTTGAGCTTCTCCACCACAGCATTCCACCTCTCACTGAGAGCGCTCAGCTCGGACTCGACGGCCTTGCTGTACCTGGGCCCCTGACGCAGCAGCTCGAGAGCCTCTTCCTTCAGCACCTGAACCCTCGTGTTCTGCTCAGCCATCTCCAACTGCAGGTTCTGTCAACACAAGCAAGAACCACCAAGCAAAATTCACAATGTGGTGGGCCAATGACGACCCTATACTGTGCTAGCCAAGCTTACAAGAAACTCTCTTAAGAGCTAGAGCAATAGCACTCTTTGGAGGGCAACTGCGTCCTAAACAGCTGCACATCAAAGGGAAGTTGCACATGACATTAAGCATCAGCTCCAGGTCTCTCTTTGCCTGTTGCACTTTGTTGTGATAATAGCAGTGCCGAACAGAGTGGCTCGTCGAAGAGCACTGCCACGCACTCGCGTGTTCGCACTAAGAGTGGACGACCCTATACATGTGTATAACACAATTTTGATGGCAGACACCACAAAGAAATGCTTACAGCAAGATTTCTGAAGTGGCAACATGTACAAACAAGTACCTTCTGGGAAGCTTATTGTTATTTATGCTAAATACACGACAACCAGGTTTTATGTCCAATCAGGTAATCGCAACAACATACTGAGCTCTTCCAAACAGCCTAACATTCCGTTATGCTGCAGAGGTTAATGAAATGCACAGGTTCCAGCGGAATGAATTTCTGTCGTCGACAGATCATAATGATCCACACGAAATTAACGTGGCAGGCTAATGTCAAGTCTATACTATGCAACCAATGTTTACAAAAATTATTGAAATTATTATTGATAATAAGTGCCCAGTATGAAACCTAAAAGTAGCAATCGTTTTGTCCTGCTTTCTGTGCATATGGGCACACAGAGCAAAGGTGCACACAGGCAGTTTTGTCAAAGCAGAGCAAGCAACGCCCACCTTCAGCTTCCTTTGCCCAGCGGCTGACTCCCTATACTCTGTCTTGGCGACAAAGTAAAGCTCAGCCCCTTCCAGCCACGTCTTGATGGCCGTCAGGTGGTTGCAGAAGCGAGAGAACATCTTCTCCACATCCTTGGGACCCTGCACGAAGGATGGGAACACCTGTCACGCAGGGAAGCTAAGCACGGTGTCACGAACGCAGAGGCTAAGATAAAGGAAAAAAAAAAGAAACTTTCATCTCTGAACATTCATAAGCGCATTCAGGCAACAAAATGTGTAAGCCTCACTTTGCAGACACAAAAAGACCTTAGCCTTCTTCGTTACCAGAACCCTTCTTTGCCGATTCTCACAACTGCTGGAGTACTGAGCAAGAAATAGGTGATTATATGCATATTTTGTAATTTGTGTTATGTGTACATCGTACATGAAAATCTTTGATAAAGTTCAAACATGACATGCATGCAGAACAGATCGTGCAGGTGCACAGCCTCTCAAGAAATACCCAAATCCAATTAATAATGAGTGGATGAATGATGAAACAGACTGCTGTGAGCAATAACACCAAGATTAGTCCCAAAATAGAGTGGCTAAAGGAAAGGTGGAAGTTGAGGCATGCATGGATTTAGGTGCTTGAGGAACCCAAAAAAAAGAAAGCAATCCAAGGAAACCAAGCGTTCCGCAGAATGCAGTTCAAGATTCCCTAGTGAAAGCAACTTGGAAAAATGGCCTCACCAAAGGCACCTTCTTGCGCAGGCTGTCGTCAATGGCGGCCCACTGCTGCTTGAGGGTGCGCACAGTGTTGGCCAGCGAGGGAAGCTTGTGGCCGGGCGCAAGCGCTGTCAGTCCCTCACTAAGCTCCACAATGGCAATCATGGAAGGCTTCTTCTGTTCCAGCTCACGCAGCTTGGCCTGTGACAGAACAACACCAAGGCGATGACGCCGTTTAGAACGCACAGCACTGTGCTTGGCTGCTCCTCAGACAAAACAAGGAGCCTCGGCACATCTTACGCCGAATAAAAAAAACATGTGTGAGCATGCATATACATCTTCATATAGTGTGTACTGTTGGCAGGAAAAAAAAATTATGATTTGCGTATCCTCAGAAAAAACTACTGTAGCATTGCCTCACAGCCCATCCAGCTGGAAGTGTTAAAAATGAATGCAGCATGCACATCACCTCATATCTGAAGACATTTCCAGCCATTACTTGCGTAACAGTGCCAAATTACACTTTTTCTTGCATGACCCCAACCCATAAACTTTTGCTGCTGTTTATCTGATTATTTGGTTTGAAACAGCGGGGCCAAAAAACTACTGGTGGCACGATGCAGCTTCAATACGAACTGATAGTGAAATAAACACTGGCACCAGAGCACGTACAACTGCATCTATGTCAGTAAATAGTCAGTTAGATGAGCTGATGGACGTGCCTTTACTATGCATTGTTGTATCAATCCTACAATTCACCCGTGAGCACTTGCTACTACCGCAAAATATTTTATTTCTTTTTGCTTCAGTCACTGAAGCTCACAAATGCACCTTCATAAGCGTTATCTTTGCAAGCACCACTCTCATGCCGGTGTTTATCTTGTCACTGGTTCATATTCTCATAGTCGCATGGAGCCATGTGTCGTTTCTGGTTACCATTGAGTTGATTCAGGTTAGCTGTACATACACAATGCATACAAAAGCGCTCTGGCACAACTATCTATATGTGTGCTTCTCGATAACAAAATTTTGCTGCAAGTCAGAGCTTGTTCAGTGGACCGATTTCAAGCACGCAACAGTTCTTTAAAATGAAGAGTAGCCTAGTGAAAAAAAAAAGAAAAAAATATTTGCTCTCACAACGTCAATTCCATTTACCTCTGCGAACTTGAGCTCATCATCACTGCTCCGAGGTTTCTCGATTTCTTCCATGGTGGCAGCCATCCAGTTGTGTAGGGCAATCATCTCCTTCTGGAGGCACCGTGCAAGGCGCAGAGCTTGTTCCAGGACACTCTTACTTTCCGTCACCTGGTCAAGGGGCACAGATCACCTTCATACCTTGACTCCAAACAAAACAAGCACCCCAAGCAGCAATGCTATGATGTGTAATGCTACACTAATGAGGATGCAGAGAAAGAGGCAACACCGTGCGAATTAGCTGACTCCTGTCAGTGTAGACACGGTGCTATATAGGAACTATTTACTCTTTTGTTTGTTTTCTAAGTTTATGTTCTTGCTGCAGTCAAACTACAAGCTAACGCTCGAAGCCCAAGGAGTAAATGAAGAAATAATTCAGCACCGTTACATAATTCTCCAGAGCATGGTGAAAAAATGGACAGAAACACTGGCTTGAAAAGTACCACGCCCCAGTTTACAATGGTGGTAGCAACAGCGTCCTTATAGAATTAATTATGCCAGGCAATTTTCATGCATAAAAAAAAAAAAGATGACATTGCCTGCATTCAGAGTTATACTAATAAGGAAATGAGTGCAAACAGTTAAATAATTGCAATACTGGTATAATAAATGATAGGTTGGCAACAAAAGTTCAGAAATAGCATACTTATGAAAAAAAAAAAAGAATGTCCGAGGGACGAAAGTGCAGCTAAGGTAAACACAATAAACTGTACACTAAGAAGACCACTGGGATACATCACATTAATACATAGCAGTACACGAGATGGAAGTAACACTGAAACCTTAGCTCAAGGGGAATCCTATAATGTAAGGCAGTGCACTTTCCATGCACGAGGTGCGAGTAATCAGCATGAATATTCAATAAGTGCAGTTTGTTTAATAAGTGAGGTAACTGGTGCTTTAACTTTTGCTCTCCATAATTGGTTCAACTGAATGGAAGATACCAAGATGGGATGCGTTACAGCAGCCTTATTTTCGTACTGCCAATAGTCTTGCAGTGTGCTCTAGCAATCTACTAAGGGCATTTTCTTGCCCGATACAATGATTTATTAGGGTGTACTTATACAGGCGCTTTGTGGGAATGACTCCGAGTTGATAAAATAGGTGTGCACTAGGCAAACCATGGGGCATGTTATGAATCACATGCATAGCTTTTTTCTGCAAGATCTATGTCTTATTCAGGTTGGTATGTATCATGGTGCCCGATAGTAAGTTATTGTATACCTGATGGCTGCAGAATATTGAGTTATAGATGAGCAATTTACTAGTTTGAGGCAAGAGGTGTCTCAATTTGTTCAGCACACCTCGTACTAATCAAGAAAATTTACATCTATTCTAGCCTTTTAGAATATTAAACTTTCTCAACAGCACAAGCCAACTAAGGGTGCATGAAATGGTGCCTTAAAAGATTTTAAACATCCTGTTTTAACATGTAAATTGCAGAAGCAAAAAAAGCTATGCCCAGAAATATCCATCGGAGGAAGAAGTGCCTATTTGTGACCCCAAGATTTACAGTACTCCCACAACAATACAACGAAGCTGCAATTGCTGAGCGGAAATTAAGGCAGAAGCAGATATTCCAAGATGCATAGACATGACGTTTCATGTGACAAGTTAGAGCAAAGCTTCTGTCCCGGGGTCTCAGAGGTGATTAAATAGCAAAAGTGCACCCCAGAGTCATGGCACAAAAGATGCCATCGCAAACCAGACATGGCAATAAATGAAGCACCAGCAGCAACACAAACTTACAAAGAGAGTCCCCTCACCTTTGCTCCCAGCTGGTTGTAGTGACTCTTGATGTTGTCCAGCTTCTGGTTGAGGTCACGCGGCCTCTCTGCGTCACCACTCTCAGCCAGCTGCCGGCCTTGGCGAATCACCTGCTCCACTTCACTTTTCACTTCACTCAGAGTCTTGTAAAAATGCTATGGGCCAACAAACATCAAACACAATATATAACAAGAAGAGCCCATGAAATTTCTCAAGACAAAAGACTCGCCCTTCCTTCCTGGTTTTTCATTCATACTATTACAGAGACAATGACGACAACTCTATCTAATTTTCACTCTCAGTAAAAATTGATCCCAAGACTCTTTCTGGGTATGTCTGAGCTTTTCTTCGGCAACAAAAGATGCATTTATTGCCAAGAAAATTGTATTTTAATGTTTTCTTTTCACTCGATCCAAACTCATGATGCAGCATCCATGCCAAGCACGACTCCGCAATTGCCGTTTTGAAGTGAACAGCAGTGTAACTTAAACGCGAGTGGCCGTGTAGCCACGCCAAAAAAACTGTGTTGACAGATCACAGCCTACTAGCGAAATCGGCCAGCAATGGCAAAACCTGAATTTGGTTTTTAATGTGATACCGTTCAGGGCCCTGTGTCACAAAAAAGCTGGTGTTGTTGGCATTGGCATCGTTGGCCGTGAGCGAAAAATCCCCGAAAAATCCCCAGAGAAGCAACCTGAAAGGCAGGTGGGCCACTTAGGTCACATGACCTTGTGACGTCGTCATAACCTGCCCAGCGGATTGTGAGCAAACTTCCCACAGTGGCAGGTGGCAGTAAAATAATCAGCCGCGACAGGTTGCTCCTCCGGAGCAATCCGAGTCGCACAAGCCCCACAGATGGCAGCAAATACCATCACTGACCTCCACTGAAGGCCACTGACCTCCAATTAGCCTCCCCTTCCCCACCCCCTGCACTGAGCTATACTTCCCCCTTAGTGGTATACCTTTGTTATTGTAATATATATCATCAGTTAACTGTTCCACACATTACATCTTGCCAGAGTCCTTTCCTTCCCCTTGATTAGAGCAGCAGTATAGCATTAACTCAAAACTGATCACAAACCCGGTGTTGATCTTCTTCTGTCAGATTCCTTTCCGTGGCTCATCACAGTCTTCATTTTCATTTCAAGATTTTTTTTTGTTAGGCTTCATCTTTCGGCGCGATAAGCGAGCGCTGGAGGAATGCACCCCGCAAATACCCCACCTTCATAACCATCACAGAATGAGCAGCAGGCCCCCGCTCCAGTTGAAGGAACCTTACCAACTTCTCATTTTTCAAGCTTCTCTAATGCGAACAAGTAGAAAAGAGCCAATACCATGCACTGCACGAGCTGATCTTGAATCTTGTCTGGGCTCTCAGAGTTCAGATCCAGTTGCTTCATTCCTTGCTCCACTTCAGTCAGCAGCTTGCTGATCCGCCCCAACTTGGGCTCGAAGTCATTGGGACACTGGAACCTCTTCAATTTCACTGATATATCGTCAAATTTTATCTGCAAGAGGCACACGTAATAACAATAATTAAACATAGCACTTTCCCTTTTACAAGAGAGGAACTCTTTATGGCAAAGAATTGAGCTAGTGAAGGATGATCAGCTCGGATATTATGATTACCCATTTGCAATGTACACATCTTTCAGCATAGTGGACCCCCAAGGCTGCAGGTTCACTACCCTAAAGGACCCGCCGCGGTGGCTCAGTGGTTAGGGCGCTCGGCTACTGATCCGGAGTTCCCGGGTTCGAACCCGACCGCGGCGGCTGCGTTTTTATGGAGGCAAAACGCTAAGGCGCCCGTGTGCTGTGTGATGTCAGTGCACGTTAAAGATCCCCAGGTGGTCGAAATTATTCCGGAGCCCTCCACTACGGCACCTCTCTCCCTTTCTTCTTTCACTCCCTTCTTTATCCCTTCCCTTACGGCGCGGTTCAGGTGTCCAATGATATATGAGACAGATACTGCGCCATTTCCTTCCCCAAAAACCAATTAATAATAATTAATAATTACTAACTACCCTAAAGTACCAAGTCAAAAGTTTGTCGCCAAAAATGAATCTATGCAATGAAAAAAGTGCCAAAGGAACTGCACAAGGGCAATAAGAAATGATGTTCACACAGAAGAAATCATTCCTCTCCAAGATTCACAGCACGGACATCAAGGATGCTGGAAAGACCAAGGACAAGCACAGTACTCCTTTTGTTTGTCCTCAGTCTTGTTGTTCGTGCTGTGAATCATTAAGATGGCATAACAACAAGCCCAATTAGTATTTACCTTACTTTTCTTTGCTTTCATGTTTGCTCTTTTTCTTTCCCTTGACAAAGAAAAAATACACACCAAGGAAATGGTGCAGCATTAGAAGTTAAAAATCATTGCTTAAAATACTGTTTGAAATACTTTGATTTTGATATGCCAGTCACAGCAACACTTAGCATGCAGAAAACAAGTGTTTACCTTCATCAGCTGTAGCTGTTCATCCAAGCGCAAAGCAGCTTCCACCCTATTCTGTGCATGGTATGCATCAACCTGCTCACTCAAGCTTTTTAACTGCTCCTCCTTCTCAAGAAATTCTTGCTTGAATTGCTGCAAGAGAAAATGACAAGCTGCCTTAAAAGATTGAAAACACACAAGCAAACGCAGCTGTCAGGCTCTCCACAAAAAAATATAGCCCTGCCTAGACCCCAAAAGGAACCAAGCATCAGGTGCTTCGCCATTAAATGGTGTCTCACCATTAGGTTCTGTCTTCCAGTATACAGATCCATTACCTCAACACAGAAAAACAGTAAGAAAATTTTATCAACATGAACATCCCTGTTATTCTGACCTGCAGCAGAAGCAGCAAGCAAGGTGTCCCACTGACTGAGTAGTTGATTGTACAAAAGGTTGCAAGCTCTGCAAACATAAAACCAGCTCGGCTATAAATGATGTCATCTTGTGTGAGTATGACTGCTTAATCATATTTTTTATTAATTGAATGCTTATTACAAGTATGCTTCAAAAATAGTCAAGCAGTCTCTCAAGTATCCACAGACTACAATGATGCATGGCACTAAGTTCACATCATGTAAAATCAACACAATATTTTTCTACTGGTATGCCTGCACCTGGTCTGCATTTTATGCCAAAGGACAGGCTGAGGCACTTTGCCACATGAAAGCCTGTGCCAAAAAGCAAGCATCTGCATTTGCTTCATCATGAACTAATCATGCACGCAACCTGTACACATTTCTTATTGTGTAAATAGTTTGTGTATATTATCTCTCCCCCTATCCTCTCTTCCTGTCCCCTCACCTCTCTCATTTCATTTCTCCATTCTGCATGCTATCCTTTATTTCCGCTGCCCCAGCTCAGGTGCTTCAGTATCGATGGCAGATGCAGGGGCTAGCAAAAATCTTATCCTTCCTTTTATTATTTTAATGAACCACTACTACTACTATAATTACTAATATTGCATCAGTCATGCCACTGAGATTATTGCAATAATGGTTCTGATACGTAAATGAGAGCATCTCCACAGTGCTTACTGAGCACATTTCTTGAAGAATTTCTCACTATAAAAACGCGCGTGCAGCAACTTAGCATAGTTCAATTGAAAATAGATCCTCTCAGAACAAGTACTATCTGTTAACATTTTATTTCTGAATAGCACCATCTAGAATAGACTATACGCATTACTACATAATGAAAGAATAAAATTACTAAACAATAAAGCAATGAAATCAGAGCAGTACGATAACTGCAGTATTTGTTAATAGATTTCAGTTAATCAGCCTATCCACACTACAGGCTCACTTGAGAGAGATGGTTAAGTCTTAAATTCTGATGCACCATTAGCATCAAGGGCACAGTTGAGGGCTGGGCACGAGCTGCTAGACTGAAGCACCTCCTCTCACACTAAGCTACTGTTGACCCTACTTTTATCACTGTAAACAATAAACACGTTCAGGCTATGCCTGAGAACTGCTTAAACAGACTGAAAGACCAAAGATAAACAAAGTAAGACAACAACAGAAGAACAGAACAAAGCACTGACGTCGGAATAAGAAGCGGGAAGACAAACGTAGCCAGCAGCTGCTTTCCTTGTCGTCACTTCTTACATTATTTGAACATACACTATTGATGTCTCATCAGCAGCTCACTGGGCCTTCAAATCACAGCTGTACTCACAGCTAGTTCGTCAGGCACGTCCTGAGAGCTGATGTCATTGTCCAGCCTGTTCTGCAGGGCGTTGTCCATGTGATTCATCCAGCTCTGGACACTCAGGATCTCCCGCTCACACTTCTGGTACTGGACAATGCTGTTCTCCAGGACCTGCTGCCGTTCACTGCCCTGCCGAGTCAGCTCCTCCCATCGTTTCAGAACCGAGTCAGCCTCATGCTGAACCAGCCCAACAAGCACCTCTTTCTCCACAAGATCCCTGCAGAGCTGCTCGATTTTGGGAATGCGGTCATCGGGGTGGTTACGCAGGAAGTTCTCCAAGTCCTGGAATGTTGAAAACAAGGAATAATGATCCTGGCAAAAACAGAAGCACGCATCAAGACAGCCACGTCTGTCTTGTTAACGGAAAGAGAAAACTAGTACAAAGCCAAGTGTCTAACAACAGTCAAGTACACAAGTTGTCAATTTAGGCACATCCTCTACTGCTCTGACCTCGCCTCATTTCATAAGCACTAAAGACCAACAAGAACATAAACTACCGCATTTACTCGCATAATGAATGCAGCCCCTTCTTTAGCTGACAAAAAGTACAATTTTTAAGGATACTTTACCCCACATCACTCAAGTTTTGAGAAATTTTGGCGGGTAAACGAGTGCATTCATTACATGAGTAAACAGAGCGTTAGCCCCACTATGCAAGCCAGAAAAGCTGCTAATGATGTATGCCAGCTAAGTGAACAAGTGGTCCATCAAAAAGATATCTTTTATAACTTCACAGCAATCTGCTGAGACAAGCTCGAAATGATACAGAAAAGCAAATCTCGATGAGGGATTAGCAACCTAACAAAAGTACTCATACTGCTCATATATAAGTACTCATATTACGTAACCATAGGGCAATGGCAAACTTCCACCTACTTTTAATTTCATTCTTTTTGTACTCACTCCTGAAAGCATTTTCCTGCAGCCATCAAAAAAATTTAATATCATCGCATTTGCATGAACCCAGCCAATGTATATGCAAATGAAGAGCACATGCTCCCTCCTAATCCTCATTCCTACCTTCTGTTTGCCATTTACGAGATTTTTGTAAGTGTTTTACATGACAGCTCACATTCATTCAACACACTGCTATTGACCCCATAGTATGTCTTGCCCAGCAAAAAAAAAAGATAATTTCACAGCCAAAGCCACCACAAAAGCCATTTATAAATCCATATTTCTGGGACTTTCGAAAAGTGGAAAAACTCACTGCCATGCTATCTGTTGATGCCCACCTGTAAGCCAACTGCAATTTGAACACCCTCCCACTACACAAGCTTCTTTCAAAAGTTGGCTATTTGAGGCGTCATCTTGTGGGCAAGTGTACCATTTGGGCGTGCATGGCTCTGAGTGTCGGCTAGCTGCATTCACAAGAACCTTCAGCATGAAAAAAATTTCTCTAGTCTATCTGCAGGAAGCGTTAAGAGTGAAGCCAGTTTCTTGAGGGTACTTGATAGAACTAAAGCAAATTTGGTTGAGTGGAAGCTCATTAAATTTTTTTGCTATAATACCGCAAAACTCTCAAGGTGTCAGTTAGATTGGTACCTTCACAAGTGAGGAAGTGAGGTGCATTGTCGCAAGACTTAAGAACTTGATTCGAAAGCAATAGAAAATCTAGACAGACTAGCAAATACATGCAAGTGCTTACGTCTAGGTTTTCAGAAATCTCTTCAGCATCAGCAGCTGACTCTGGAGACCTCTTGAGTTTCTTCTCCAATCTATCAAGCCAATCATTCTCCAACATGATGATATCTGAAAAATATTTAATAAAAAAGATATTATAACATAGCAATATCTTGAGCCAGAGAAACACTACCAGACCAAGAGCCACAAATGCAAATTAGCACAAATAGTATAATAACATAATAGTAATCGGTATTAGTATAATAGAATTCAATGAAAAATGAATACCTTCCTGAAAGTTACCTTTAGAATGGTAGAACTAGAAAAAAAACACTCTCCAGGTAATACAACCTATTTAACTCTGCTACTGTGCCAATGTCAGAGTGCTGTAAGTACTAAAAGCATGTTTAAAATACTAAAAGCATTCTACAAGAATGCGTACATTACAATGTCTATGTCCAAACAAGCTCGAAGACTTTTCACTGTCTTCCTGGGGAAAAGAAATGAATGCAAGAGCTATTACTTTGTCATGCATATTTAATGAAGTCCTGGGAAATTTCCCAAGTATTTACTGAGGTCTCTGAAAATTCAGACCATCCCAACTTCTATTACCTTCATATATACCAAGCAATTAAGTGCAGCACATGACATAACAAATCAATACATATTCTGCCATGGCTGCTGGCAATACTAATGGCGTTAAGACATTCGTATGCACGCACAATAAAGCCAGGATTCTAAGTCTTATGCAAAACAAGCAACAAAGACCGATATCTCACTTCTAAACTCTGCATAGTTTGTTCCAGATTGCTTCAAGGACTGATGGTATTTTGTGATCTTCTCCTGCACCTCTCCCCAGAGCTTGTTCAGGGCAGCCACATCGCGTCGTGCTTCCTCAGCATTCCTCGTCTTGCCTCCCTGTGCAAGCTTGGTTCCCGCTTCTTTCAGCCGGTTGTACTCGGAAAGCTTGGAGTCCAGCTTGTCCTTGCAAGCCTGAAGAAAGACAGCAATCAACATTGTAAAGAAAGAACACTGCCATCAGTTAACTGTGGACCCTTTACAGATCCAAACCCGTGATTCCGAGCACCCCACCTTTCAAAGACCCAATATCAAAAAAAAAGTTATACGCTCAACCCAACCATGCTTCTAGCCTCTGCACTACGCTTGTGCCAAGAGTGGTTTCTTGGTTCAAAGCGAATAGCAATTTTCTTCCAATAATTTCAAAGTGAATCTTTGCAATATCTTTTGCGCATAAGAGAAACTGAATGGTACAATAGGCATTTTCAAAACCATGAATTTTTCTCACACACAAGGCCATTATTTGGACGAAAAAAAAAAAAAAGTGCGCTGAGACTATATCGATGCTTATAGCTTGTAAAAATGGCCATCCGAAATTTGGGGAGTCAGCCTACACATGGAGTCAACTTATTTTCGGGGTTTTCGGTAGGTTCTACTGAGCCATGGGTATTTTGCGCCAAGTCTCGACACAGTTTCCCACCATGATTTATGGAGTTCCACGTGTCAAAAGATGTCGACCTTTTGCAGAAATGGCCATCCGAAATTTGGGGAGCCAACCTACTTGTGGAGCCAGCCTAATTGAAGGGTTTGAGGTAGGTTTGGCCGAGCCGTGGGTAATATGCAATGCGTATCAGTGCCCATTCATAGAGCTCCAGGTGTCAAAAAAAAAGAAATTGTCAATTCTATACAAATAGGTTCTACTCTAACGAGTTCCAACTCCACACCATTTACTCGGCTTGCACACGCTGGCGATCGCACGATAGCAAAACTTCCGGTTCTTCCGCAAACCTTTTGAGCAGGCCTCGCCAACATTGCGCTGGAATCCAGAACAGCACCGCCGAAGGCGGTTAAATTTGCCACTTAGTCAGCCAGACCACATGTGAGTGGAAGGCATGGAAGTTGCATCGTCTTATGTTATCACCTTTGATCGCCACTTTCCTCCAACTGCTGGTCTTAACTGTGACTGTGTCTTTGCGCGGCCGCTGCTTTTCGCTGTGCGCCGCAATGCCTTCGCACATGAAGTATGTTGAAACAAACCCATACGAAGCAAGTGCCCCAAAAACACTGTTCATTAGAGACAAATACTTCAACATTTGGGTGCCAAATATTCAGATCGAATCGAATACTGAATACCTTACTATTCTACCCAATATTCGAAATAATCGAATATTCGCACAAGCATACTCTGCACCCTCCTCTGGTCAGGAAGAAAACTTCTTTAATTTTTAGATTTATTTATTTTTTCACATAGAGCTTGACAATATTTCCGCAGTTCTACTGAGGTCTGCTGCAGTTGATCAAGATTTTGTTCACAGAATTTAGCTTAATTACCAATTACTATGTGAGTACAAGCTTACATTTAAATTTTCCAACTGGCTTTTCCATATGCGATATTAAAAAAGCACATAAAGATTACATGTTACTGTATTACTTTGCTTGCTTGAACATGACTAGATAAATACATTGGCTCTTTCATTGTCTAAGGTTTGTGAATTCACATTTGAATTTGCAAATGCAAGAAACTTAACAGCAACTATACAGCATGTTGCAACATGCGCCACTTAGAGCAGCAGTTGCCGTTGCTCAACGACTACACTGAGGAAACACCGCAATTATGCCAGACATCACCAAGCACCTTAAAATAAACTTTATACTTAATCACTGTGAAAACATGTAACTATGCTCCCTCACAAGCAAACATATGTCAATATTCAGTGAAAAAAAAAACAACTTAGAATAGCAAATTACCTGTAGCTTCCTGATCCTAGCCTGAAGCTCAGAAGCAGTATTGATCGGTTTTTCTCGTGGTATCTCCATGTCAAGCTCTCGCAACCACTCGCACAAGTCAGCTATGCCTTCCGAGGCACATCTGCTTGTTTCGACAGCCCGCTTCAAAGCAACATTCTTCTTTCTGCTCATTGATGTCACCTGCAGAAAAATGTCCACCCCAGCTGTTCAGTACCACCCCTCGTGACAAAGCACTGGCCACAGCAAAATTCTCATTATGCTTACTTTAGGCGGAAATATCACAGCTGCAAGGAAGAAGGTAGCCAACAGAGACCTTGGGCTCAGCTCCCACCAGCACGTGTTTTATGCTACTTTCCGTAAAATTACCTTCCATCTAAAAGAACCACTCAATTCATTATCTTCTCTAACCAACATAATTATCAGAAAATAATAGTTGAACTTCATTTTGCCTTTTTTTAATTCAGTGACCTCTGGCTTGTTGAGTGTGTACATCTCAATAAGCCCCTCATCTACCCTATTTTTGTCTGCTGCAAATTGCAACAGCTAATGAAACACATGCCAGTAACACTGAATTTTTTTCTGTGGGCTAGTGATGGAACCACAGCATAACTGTTACACCAACACTAGAACTGCCAATGTAATAATAACAATGATTACTATCACACTACACCATGCATAAGATGTGTCGTTCAAGACCAAGTTTACATGGCTCACTCTAACAGGCAGCTGAAAACCAACCTGCTCCCAGTGCCTGTTGAGCTCATCAAGCTGTTTCTGGAGGGTGTCACTGTACTCAGGCTCAGCGTCTTGGATTAGGCCCTCAGCAGCAAGATTGAGGCTGTCAACACTCGGTTGCATGGTATCGACGTCATCTTCAAGAGCCTGGAAAAAAAAAACACAGGAGAAACAACAGTTTCAAATACAGCACCAAAGGCTTTTATTTCAGGCACAGCATCACCATGTTTCACAAGTCGAGATTATGGTCACCTTATGGTTTTGCTCTTCATCTGACACGCAAATAAGGCCTTCGCCGATTCAGTGCAGATTAGTTTTACCATCATGAAAGCAGTGGTTTGAGTGGGTTTAAACTCCCAAAGCGACTCAGGCTATGAGGGGCACCGTAGTGAAGGGCTCCGGAAATTTTGACCAACCACCTGGGGTTCTTTAACTTGCACTGACATCACACAGTACACGCGCCTCTAGAATTTCGCCTCCATCGAAATTCGACCGCCGCAGCCGGGAACGAACCCGCGCCTTCTGGGTCAGAAGTCGAGCACCATAACCACTGAGCCACCGCGCCGGTGCACATCATGAAAGCAGTCCTGCAATAACCTGTATATGCAAAAAAAATCCCTACCACACAAATGGTGCTGGTTGCTTAAGCACACTAGAAGATTTAAGTGCATTCATATTCAGTGCCAAGGTATGTTATCCCTGTTCACCAAGGACAATGTAACCTAGACAAAAATATCATCACAACAACGATAATGTTTGCTAGTACTGCGATGCTAGCATGTTTCAACAAAACTGTGCAACTTTGTTGGGAAAGCCATGGACCATTATGATAGACATCAGCCCTGCCACACTTGGTAACCAAAGCTGAACCGTCCCCATCAAAACAGAGTGACGTATGGGTCCAGAAACCCAAGTCAGCAATATGGAAAGCCACAAGCTATGCTCCTTGCATTTGGTTTTATCCTGGTGCACAAGCATCCATAATGAAAAACGACTCAAGCATGACAGTTTCTCACAGACTCTCTTAACTGCTTATCATGTAACCAGGCTCATGCTACATGATGAAAATATTTACGACGGCACTACTTTTCTATTTGTGCAAAATAAAAAAAGTATTCACATTTGATTGCTCCAACTGTGCTTCAAGTTTCTCCAGATCTCCGTAGGCGACTTCTTCATCCTCAAGGAATGATGTGACATCATTGATCCAGGACTGGACACCTTTCACTTCCTCCTGAAGATAGAAGGTAAGCACCATAATCAGTGGCACGGCACACATACTGTAGAATAGAGAATTCAGTGCAAAAATCATCATTATTTAATTGCTGTTCGTTTCTCCGATGAGATAGGCTGACGTAACAACTGGAGCCAATTAAAACAATGAAGCCAGAATTTTGTTGCAGTTTTTGCATACTTCACCTGACCTAAACCCCAAATGTGAAATCGCAGCTAGTTAGACTGCTGAAGCTAATACCAAGCTATATAAGAGAAAAAATTTATTATATAAATTATTTACTGGTGCCAGAAAATTTCATATGTGATTCATGTTATCACATGTCCTACACATCACTAAAGAGAACAAATGCAAAAAAGAAAGATGTGACACAGTAAAAGCTCGTTAATTCGAACCCGGTTAATTCGAACTTATGGTTAATTCGAACTGACGCCCAGGTCCCGGCACAGCCCTGTGTATTTCAATGGGTGAAAACTCCCGATAATTCAAACAAGTCGGCACCCGCTTCGGTTAATTCAAACTAGGAGCCACTGGCTGACACCTCTCCTTGTAGATAAAAGTTGACCCATAGCGAGTAAAACATGCTCCAAATTTACCAGAGACGTAAAACAACAGAAAAGGAAAAATAAAACCCGAGTGCACGAGGCTCAGGGAGCCCGTGCCCCGGTGCATGCCGTAGCAAGTTTTCGCTGCCGGAGCACTTGCCCGCACCGTTGATGCTTCGGCGCGAGCCGTTCCAGGTTTTCGTGTGCCGCGGTCGCTGGGTCATGATCACGTGGTATAAACAATGTAATATGGCGGTTCGGGCGATGACGGCTTTTGTTGGTGCCGCGAGCACGAGCTACGTGGTCAGCAGCGTGGAGAGGTTGGAGCCCTTGAGTGACGCCGATATAATTGAGGCTGCATGCTCCCAGATCTCCCAGGGTTCACGTGCGGTGAGAAGAGCCAACAGAGATGAGTCGACGGCGGCAACGAGACTATGCCACCACCAAGTGCACATGAAGTAGCGTCGGCGCTCGATGCTGCAGCACGCCACTTCTCTGTCCGTGAGAATTGTGACGTAGCGCAGGAGCTTTGGGCAAGCTGCAGATGATGCTGATGGAGTCTCGGCAGAAGAAACGCAAGCAAATGCACTTCGCTGATTGCTTTTAATTTTAACAACCCTTCCCTAAAAATAAACATGTTTTGGAGCATAAATAGTGTCATATATTCATGCACTAAAGCTCGCTGCTCACGCGAATGCATTCCAGTACTTGTTTCTGGTGCATAACTGGCCGATCAATTTATTTTATTTAACATTAGGACCGGATGCATTTAATTCTCAGAATATGCCCGCCACAAACGTGTAGTAGCGCCTAGCTCGCGATAACGAGTCTAGATGTGACTGCTTCGGGTTCGCCCATTCAATAATTCAAACTTCAAACTTCGCTTAATTCAAACAATTTTCCAGTCCCCTTTGAGTTCGAATTAAAGAGTTCTACTGTATTTCTGCTTGTTCAAAAAGGTCATCATTTGTGCACATCAGCAAGCTTATTTTCGTAATACACTGCAACATTTAATTTAAGCATTTGTGAGCTGAAAATCAGACACTATAATTGTAACTAATGTAGTGATCTTGGGTCAGTCAGACAGGACTGCAATCCCTTGCTTTTTCCTTACCTGAAACCTTTTGAGGATCACCATATACTTTCGTAAGAACTGGAGTCGTTCTTTCAGCAACGAGCAGACTCGGTCCCAGCAGTTGCTCAGGCCGTGCAGTTTGTCCCGCAGTTCACGGGCCCATGGGGCATCCGGCTCCTTTCGGAGCAGCTCTTTGCCAGTGCTGGTGACATACTGCAGGTTCGACTCCTCCTCGTCAACAGTGCTCTGCATTTCCTGCAGAAACGGGAAGAAACAGGGAAGGACACACATGTGAGTTTAAACAGCAATTCCAGGAGTTTTCTGAACATTTTTGAGTTCATGGTAGCATCAGATTTTTTGGGCAGTCTTCTTCACACGGCAAAAAAAACCCAAAAAACTATGGGGATGCTTAAGTCATCTTCAATGCGATAACAAGTTGGTGCAATGCGATAGCATGAGAATTTTCACTGGTGGCGCTGCTATCAATTTGTCTGTGTCAGTTCTTTGGGGAATTGTGCTGCTACTACTCCACAGTCGTCTGCCTCTCAACCGATCCTCTTCAATTATACTGCTGAAACAGCGAATGAGAGTGGACCTGCTGAGTTTGGAAACACTGTACACACTACTATCATTGCTTACTGCTATCATATCCTTACATGCATGCACACATTTTTGATGCGATGAGTAGTGCCTCCATGTCAAGTTCATCTTTGTATGATTCTCCTTCGTCTTCATGTATGTTGAAGGACCAAATCCCGTCAACAACCTCCTTTTTCGCTGAATGTTCTTCTTAAGAACAACCACCTGCTACCTCAGTGGTGTCACGTGGTCTCATGATATCACACACTTTGTCGACCAATCAGAGCTCGGACATGTTATTTGACCCTGTGACATCATCATTCTCAACCAATCAGGGAATTTCGTGACAGATGGAGCCATGTTTTTCTGTTGCTGTGAGCTCTAATGCTTTCGCAATATTAACTTTCGCAAATTTTTCAAACTACTGAACGAATGCATTGTAAAACAGCGAAAACAACAAACCAAAACCGAAATCCAGCTGTGTGACCATGGGCACAGCTTCACATTGTGTAGTGATGATGGCCCAAACATTATAGAAAGATACTCATATCAGCAATGAATGGCTGAAATGGCAACAGGAAACAATGAAGTCCTTCACAAAACGACTAAATGAGCCCATGCAATCCTGAAAATACTTTTTTCATGCAGGTAATGCTTGTGACGTCGCAAACCTAATTTTGCCAAACAGAATTTGCCTGGACTGAGGCCATGAAAATGGCGAGCTTAAAAATCAATTTGCACAGGAACGAAACGCCACGGCTGCCAGATCTGGTGGAAATTACCAGGAAACAAAGGAAAGTTCAACAGAAAAACTGCACTGAAATACGCAATCCTCTAAAGCATCCCAGAGTTGCATTTTGAACTGTCCAAGGCTGGCTGGTTTAACAAGCATTAAAAAGCATGTTAAAAGAGTGCACACAAAGGTGAACATCCCAAGAAATACATGCGTGTTCACCCTCAGTAAGTTCACCCTCAAATACTCAACTGCCTTACGTGTTTCATCCTACATCCTCCCCATTGTTTTCAATCTTTACCATCTACTTTCTTTTTCTTTCTTTCTTCCCTTTTTCATTGTTTTACCAAATGAAAGTACTAGCAGCCAAATATTTATTGTTTTTATCTCTGGCTTTGCGGCATAACTTTTTTGAGCAGCCATCCAAAATGGTATACTGGTTTCCCAAGGACATTCAGATGTGTGACATCTGGAGCGTAAAATGAGAATAAGGCATAGCTGTAACATTTAAAGAAACATGCTCTGCCTGGTAAGCTTACAACATCCCTACTTGGCCACGCTACATTATAAAGAACCAACACTTCAATATCGGTTCTGTACATGTGGCTTCCCACACATAAATTGCTAGAGGTCAGGGGCTCTCAATCACTTTAACCTCAGGGAACCCCAACAGTTTTAAAAAGGTGCTCAAGAACCCCGCATGTCTTGGCTCCCATCAATTCCAGACTGAAGTGCACGCAATGAAATGTATGCAGCTACAAAGCCCCTCAAAACATGGCCAAATTCAATTAATAATGACTAGCTAAACAGTGAAACAGTTTACATACTGCTATAAGCAATTACAGCATGATTGGCTCTAAAATAAAGTCAGTAAAGGAACAGTGGGAGTTGAAGCATGCACAGATTTAAGTGCATGGTCCACAAAACTCAGTCTGAGAATGAACATAATACAGGGAGTGTACTGCCCCTGCATAACAACTGGGAATGCAAGCGAGGCATGCAGTGCCTACCTTGTATTTCTGCAGCTGATCCTCCATGGCTTCCATGCTGTCCACTTGAGACTTCTCCGATTCCAGAGCCTGCTGGACGCTCCGAATCCAGGCATCCAGCGCATCTACAGCTTCCAACAGCTTGGGGGGCGGAGCCCGCTCGAGAGACCGACTCAGCTGCGCTTCGAGGTCAGCTGCAGAAAGAACACCGCATGGGAGTGTCACAGCTCAAGACAGGCACCTGCACGTTCTTCTCAAAGAAAAGGACTCAGTGCATGCACTGACTAGTAAGTGTTTGCACTGCTGAGAGAAACTTCCACACTTTGAAAAGTATTTTGCAAGAGAAGATTAATTATTCTTTTCTATGGCTTTAAATAACGCCCACTTAAATCTGCTCCCGTCACTTACTGTGCGCAAAATGAGTGCACTTGAGACAGTACCTTGTTTCAGTGCAAGCGAAAATCAGGTCAGAAAAACGCCATGCAGCGCACAAGCCGTAGTGTTTTGAAACATTGTCCAGTTGCGGACCCTCAAGTGAATCACAAATAAGAAGTGCGGCAGCACGAGAAAAATGGGAAATAAAACTAGGCACACCCCCCCAACTAAAAAATACACTTGGAAAAACTAGGAGTAGAATAAAAACACAGAAGGATCGGCACAAAGGTTAGCCAGCCAAAGTAGACAAGTTATAAGCAGAGGACGGACCAACAAAAAGAGGCACATCAAACCGCTAGGCAACCAACCCAATTCAAATGGAACCCAAGATTTTCCAGATGACTCTTTTTCTTCCTGTAAAGCACGTTCTCACACTATCGTACATAGTGCATGGTGTACCCTCCTGATAAGCCCAGTTTTGTGGTTGTGGCCCACCTATCTTGGTTCCTGTCTCTGCCCACTGGTTGGCAAGTTGCTCCAGCTGCCCGAAGACTGGCTCTGCACTCAGCGTGGGCACCCTGGCCTGGAGCGCCTGTCCTTTCTCCTGCAGCCTCAGCACCTTGTCCTCCTGGCTGTCCAGTGTTTTCAGCCTCATCTGGGGAAGAATCAAACAATTATTTCATAGCTTCCAAGCGCTGAAAAGAATGAAGCAATAAAGAGACATGTGAAAGCCTAGACAATCCGACCGTGCTGCACAGGCTCAATATGTATGCTTGCGCAGAGCGTTACATGCGGAAAACTGAAGTTACAAACAGCCCTTTTCTGTCTGGACTGGTAATCAAGATGGGGCAGTTTCCTAGCGATAACTATGACAAGGATTTTAGTGGAACCTACAAGAAGAGCATGGTTCGAAAGTTCACAGGTTTGACATCCCACTGCATAAAACACTCTTCTGAAAGAAAATGGCCCTATTCCACATCCGACACTGACACAGCAGTAGCTCTGTCAGATAAATATGCCAACCCAGCAAGATCACAAACTGAATACAAAGTGTCTCAACAATGATTAATCGCTAAGTGGCCTGAGTAACTACAGGCCACAACTGCTCAAGTGACCGCCCTGTCTGTGATAAAACGTGAAGTAGAAGCAATGTCGCCCCCTTTTGGCATTAGCAATGGCTTTATACTTCCACACTAAGGAGATAGGATGTAGAAACTCAAATCCCTAAGACATTGGAAGACAGGCCTGGCGATGGGCAAAATCACGCCAACAGAACTGCCATAACAGAAACTCCACACACACAAAAAAAGTCTGCAGTAATGTAACTAGCCAATGATATCACCAGTTATTGAATCAGGATTCTGAAGACTGCAACCACTTCCTATATCAATGACACTACCCATTTTGGCTAACTAGGCAGCATTCAAGGAAAGGCTAAGCATTGCAGCAAGTGAACTATCTGATGTCACAAACTAATCTTGCATTGAAGCGCAACCATGATGGCAATGTGCACCAGTGTGCATGACGACAATATGCCTGACGACAGATGTAGTCATACCTTGCACTGCTCCAGCAGCCTCCGCAAGTCGTCTGTCTCCTTCCGCTGCCGAGCCGTAGCCTGCGAGTTCTCCAGCCAGCGCCGATGCGAGGCCAACAGGCGTTCGAGGGCGTCCCCTTCGGCCTGGAGCTCGCGGCAAGCATGCAGCCCTTCCAGGTGCTCTCGCTGGGACTGCACCATGTTCTGAACTTCGTGCCAGCGCACCTCCACCTCCCGCAGGACTCCCTGCACCTCTTTCGTTTGCTCGCCAACTGCATCGAGGCCTTCGACGACATCCCTGCCCTGCTGAACAAGTTGGGCTACTTCTCCTTTGTTCATGGCAACTTGCCTCTCCACATCCTCTGTCAGCGCCTGCAACTCTTCAGTGCTCATGCGCTCTAGAAGTGCCTTGAGCTGCTCCTGCGACAGTGGTCGTTCAGGATCAATCCCCAGTTGATTCTCCACTTTTTCGAGCCAGGCTGTGACGTTTTCAAGGGCCCTCTGCCATTCCTTCACCTTCCAGCTGTCCAGACGCCGCTTCTTGGCTCCAAAGTCAGACAGGGGCTCTCTTCCCAAAGCAGTTCTTGGAGAGCTGCCATACGATTCCTTCTTGAAAAGGCTATAAGTAAAGGCCTTTTCTTCGGCCTCTGCTTTCACCTTCTGCTCTGTGCTGCCCTTGGCCAACTTTCTGCTCATGTTCTCCATTTTCTGGAGCAGGGCATCCCAGCGATGGGTCAGCTGCTCCTGCTTGCGAGAAAGCTCGGTTGCGGCCAAGGAGCCCTTGTCGAGAACCTTGATTGTTTTCTGGATCTCGTTCGATATGTTGTCAAGGCGCTTGTTATGGTAGTCTAGGTCTTGCTCCAGCACCTGAAGACACTTGACCATGTCCAGCACCTCCTGCACTGAAGCCCTGGTAGCGTCAGCCTTCTCCATGCGGCACAGCTGCGCCTCCTGCATGAGCAGCCACTGCTGCAGCCGCGGCTCCTCCGTGCTCAGCAGCTGCAGCGTGTTGATCAGGGCCTCCAGCTGCTCACCATACCTCTCTACCCAGCTGCACACCGTCGACCAGCGCTCGCCGAGCGCCGCCAACTCATCCTCCAGGGCTGAGAATGCATTTTCAGCGCTAGCCTCATCCACAACAACAACCATGTTTGACAGGGAGTTGACTACTGCTTGCTCTTTCTCTATGTCGTCTTGAAGTTGTTTATGCTCCTCTATTTGTCGTCGCGCTGTCTCCAAGTCGGGTCCAACGGGTCCAAACCGGCTTATTCTGTCTTCTGTCTCCGTCAGCCACTGACGCAAGGCGTGCTGTTGCTGCTGCTGCAACTTCATCAGGGCTTCCTGTAGCTTTGTCTGCATGTCCATGGCGCTGTGCCTGAGACTCTCCCAGCGCGTGTTGAGCAATGACATTTGAACCTTGATCTCCTCCTTCTCCTGTGCCGATATGCCAGCCTCACGGATGACCCGCTGCCCTTCCTGGAGCACTTCTCCCACGCGGCCCTGATTTCTCGTCAGCTCCAGCATAAAATCCTGAAACCGAAAAGAAAAATTATTACCAACTCGGAGTATTACAGGGCACATTTACCAGACACCACATCAGATTGGAGATTAACAAAACAAGCCCCAAAGAACACTGAAGCTGAAGCAACAAGCAATGGAAAGGCAATGATAGGTGTAACATTAAGAAGTAGAGACAGCAGAGTGCCTTAGAAAACATGATGTTATGCATAAAGTTAAGAGAAAAGAACGGACTAAAACATGACATGAGTTGAGTAAAGCAGAAAACCAGTCATCTATTAGAGTAGAAAAAGAAAAGGGAGGGGGGCATCAAAGGAAGGAAAGCTTAACTCAAAGAATGGAAAAAAACCATGCAGAGTGATGATAAGGTCACAAAATTTATTGCTATGGCAATAGTTAAAGCTTTTACATGATTAAGGAAACCGCAGAGTGCCGGGTTAACTCAACTAATGATAGAGATTAGGAGCAATACAGCAACATGCAAAATCAAAAAAATTTGGAGGACGCTTAAGCTTCATCTTTAAGAGTGGGACGCGATAGCATGTTGAGGCGTTGCCAAGGAGTCCACACGCCATCGCCCGTTCGGCAATACAGCAACATGCAATACAGCAACAGGAGCAATACAGCAACATGCAAAATCAAAAAAATTTGGAGGACGCTTAAGCTTCATCTTTAAGAGTGAGACGCACAGCGTGTTGAGGCGTTGCCAAATGTGTATCATCTGTTCGGCAATACAGCAACATGCAATACAGCAACAGGAGCAATACAGCAACATGCAAAATAAAAAAAATTTGGAGGACACTTAAGCTTCATCTTTAAGAGTGGGACGCGATAGCGTGTTGAGGCGTTGCCAAGAAGCCCACCCCATCGCCCGTTCGGCAATACAGCAACATGCAATACAGCAACAGGAGCAATACAGCAACATGCAAAATCAAAAAAATTTAGAGGACGCTTAAGCTTCATCTTTAAGAGTGAGACGCCATGAGGCATTGCCAAGAAGCCCACCCCATCCCCGCCCCCGCCATCCCCCTTCTTCCCCATCCCCCTTCTTCGGTGGGAGCCCATTGGACAATTTAAGAAAAGGAGGCCTGTCTCACATATCTCGCCTTAAGGGAAGGAAAATGAAATGAAAATTGGCTTTAAGGAAAGGAAATGACACCTGTCTCACAATTCTGGCTAGACACCCTAGCACCCTAAGCGAAGGAAAAGGAGGAGGAGGATTTTTCCACCATATGAGCTCCTGACCCTGTCCACACACCCCCTGTGATGACTCAGTGTTTAAGGCCCTTGTCTACTGAGCCGGAGACCCTAGTTCCAACCCGACCACAGCGGGCCGCCTTTCAATGAAGGCGAAACCCAAAAGAAGCCCATGTGCTAGGTCTGCAATGTCAGTGCAGGTTAAAGATCCCCAGGTGGTCAAAATTATTCACTCGGCACCTCTTTCTTTCTTCCTTTCTTCTTTCACTCCCTCCTTTACCCCTTCCCTTATGGCCCAGTTCCCATGCCCATCAACATATGTGAGACAATTACTGCATCATTTCCTTTCCTCAAAAAAAAAATAATTTCGTTTCATTTCTTTTATAAAAAAAACTCATCATCATCAGCATCATTTTCATCACCATGATCATCAGCAGCAGCGTCCCAGCTGTGTTCACTGACAAAGGCCTCTCCCATTCATTTCCAATTAGCATTGTCCTGCCCCAGATGTAGCCTACCTAATCCAACAAATTTCCTAGTCTCGTCTGCCCACCTGATCCTCTACCCCCTGTAAGGTATTACCTTCACTCCAAGTGAAGGTAATTACCTTCACTTGGAGCCCATTCTGTTATTCTAACAGAGTACTGGTTAAGTACACTGCATATTGCATGCCCCACCCACAACTATTTCTTTTTCCTGATTTCAGCTAGGACATAATTAACTCTTGCGTGTAAACTATAATCACCTTTGCTCTATTCCTTTCTCTTAATGTTACCCCTGTCACTAATGTAGACCAAAAAGTTGTACAAGCACTAAGAAAAAGGTTCCAGCAGCAATACAGCATCACAAAGGTGTGAATGCAGTCCGAATCCATCCCTCACCTCGTGCGTGTGGAAGAGATCCTTCACTTGTGCCACAGTGTTGCCGATGGGGGGCAGATTGACCAGCCGGTCCTCTGCCTCCAGCAGCCAGGTCAGCACTTCTTCCAAACTGCTCTGGTAACTGTTCACGTTGGTGGCGACCCCACGAGTGGAACTGGCCCCGCCCACTGCTCCACCTTTAGCTGCCTGCAGAGGGCTGGCGCCTTTTCCGACATCCTATGTGATGAAAAAGACTGTGCTTAACAAAGCATTATTGTTTGCCCAATCTTTACAAAAGTTTCAAAGTCCCAAAGGCAGTTTCTGTGGTTGTCATCTAGTATCACCCTATGAACTTATAAATTCTAGGCTTATAGAAAGGCGTAATTCTATTCTGTCAACAGCACAGAGCCACAATTTCCAGCTGCACCTGACACCTTTCTGAACAGCGGTTTCAGCTCAAGAACACCTATCATTTGACCTAAAAAGTAACATACATCCAAGGGAGATTGGACGCTGTTTGCAAGCTGTTGAATTTTAGCCCGAAAGAGCTAAAGGAAAAGCCTTAGTACAGCAAGAGGATTCAAAATGTCACCTTCCGCATTCAGAAATGCAAAATTTATCCACTACGCCCTAGCACCAAAGAAAAGGCTTGGGTGTAACGGTGATGTCATCTGTTCTCATCAAAAACCTCCTTTTTTTTTTGCCACTGGATGTTGCTGCTTAACCGAAAGTTGTGGTTCTGTACCAATGATAAAGAATGGAAAAACACTATAAATAGTCTTATGTATGGCCCTGAGTCAGTTGACTGTCATCAAGGGTTTCCCATAAGAAGCGACTCATGATATACACCACTTCTAGTTTGTCGTCAGTATCAGCACAAAAGGACCAACACATGCCCAGTGAGGATAGTAAACAAAATAACCACTGATAAAGGCCATGTGACACCAGTGTTGGATTTGCATGCAGTTACACTGCCCATGTTAAGAGTAACTTTAGGTCTTTTATGTCAAACTGTGGCCTCTTTCACACTCACCGCACTTTAACTACAGTGGCACAATGCTTTTTTTCAATGACAATAACCCATTGCTAGTCGCATATCCACATTATGCAACATACCGATTTTTGCAAGTCAATATAAACAACCAAAGAAATGGGAAAAAAAAGAAAAATAAAGAGTAGAGCCATAACCTAAGGGGCTGCTCAAATAAACTTGTTTAGTGGGGTGTATGCTACACATGTTGCTGTTACAGTATGCGTCCTGCCCAGACATGCCACCCAGGCCGCCATGTACTTACTACTGCACTCCTGGGTTCATGCACATGTGCGTAATGATTCAAATGCAGCCTGCACAGCGTATGCAGCGTATGGCCTTTTTTTCCTCTGGGACCTTGCATGTTACATTAAGACTGCTTACCAAAGCAACCTACAATGTGTCCTGTACTCCTAACCAGTGTTTTCTTCTTGTGTAATTATGTTTCATGACATCTTACTGTATTTAGGTTTGTTACTGAGAGGCAGCGGACAGTAAAGCCATGCTTGCCCCAAAATTTGCTTTGCAGGCATAAAACAAGGCTTCTTTACAGCATTTCTGGCAGGAACCAAAATTATTAGATATTCTGTCAACAGTTGCCTTTACAACGGATAAATCGCAACATTTCAAGATGCTACGTGAACAAGTTAAGGGTCATCTCTTGTTATGAACCGAGAGGGCTACAACATTTACCTGAGTGGAATGAAAACAATAGGCAGTATATTCTAAACATCTTAAAGATACACGATGTGAAAGTTCAGAGTAATAACTCATTCAATAATTTATTTCAAATTATATTCAATTTTACTCTAAACTTTCTGAATGCCTTGCCTTCTTCTGAATAACAAAATCAACCAGAACAAAAGTGCTGAAAGTGCTTCCCTGCAACAACTTAGAACACTTCGAAACTTCTACAGTGTACAAATATGTATACACTAAGCCAAATGTGCAGTCGCGCTCAGTATGACCTGCAACGTGCTGACAACTGTAGTGCTGTTTGCATTTTGCGACAATTGCATGCACAGTCACAGACACTGCAGACAGTCCCACCCTTTCGACCGAAAGCTATATGCATGTAATTTAATCACCACAATGTACCTGATCCTTCCCGAAGAAAGCCCCCAACACCATCTTGCTTGTTGCAAGCCATGCTGAGCATGTCTGTATGTGCCAAAGATTTTTAGCAGCACAACAGAAAATCGAAATAAACATCTGCTTGGTTCAACGAAGTAATGTAATTTTACACTGATAGGGCAGATAACCAGAATAAAAGAGAGCCAGGGTTCCCAAGAAGGTGAGTCAAAAGGAAGGAATGTCACCCATACTCAACGTCAACAATAAGCTGCCTACCTGAAGATCTGACATCCCAAACACAAGTTCAAGAGCAAATCCGTTGCAACTGCACTTTAGCACACAAACCACATGCACAGACTACACCGCTGTCACCTTGCCAAAATTCTGTTCCAGTACAAACAGCATAAGGTGTTGCCTTCCAACTTCACTTGAAAGCAGACCGCTCGTAAAGAAAAAACTATGCCAGACATGCAAGACGACACACTTATCTTGATAAGACTCCAGCCTTATCAAAGGAAAGAGGGAGACCCTCCCCTAGGGCACTCAAGTGCTTCGGGCACTTGAAGGAACCAGTGAGACAGGGAAACGAACTAATATGCTTCATAGCATTTTTCACGGCCCTAACCATAACCAGGGATCAAAAATTGCCAAGCTGGAGCTCAGGTACTGTTTTTGGCCAACTTTCATGAAAATTCTGCATGCTTATTATCTTACCACGTAGAGCAACTAGAACTACAATTCCTTTTGCTGCAAGGGGATTAGTGTGGTGTGCATGCCATTCTGGGAGCAGGTTATCAAATTCTAACTAGCATAATTAATTATTTTGTTGCAATTACGGCCACATGGCAACTACAGTTTGAAGACCGAAATTCAATGGCCTGTAAAGCTACTGACAATGGATATGTCAAAAATGTACTTCTAACATTGCATTCTTTACTCATCTAGCTATCTATTCACACTATAAGAATAGTTTTTTGCAGAGCCATTTTTTTCATACTGGACATAATACAAAATAATTTCTAATTATACTTAAAACTTATAGAGATATCTCAGAAACTAACAACACATTTTGATATCAGCATAAAAAAAAACTGTATAACACTGCAATTTCATTGAGATTTGTCAAAAAAAAAACTATTGCTCCCTAGATAACGATTTTTTTTATGGTGCAGTGTCCAATACAGAGCACCGTCCTGAAGCTGGCAACCTGCATGCAGTGAAAAGCAGGGCAACAAGCCTATAGTGACCACAGCGATAATAAGTACAAAATTCCACAAGTGAGGGTAGCATAAATGCTTATGACCGATAATACAAAATGTGCCCATGTTAAACAGTGGCCTTTACCAGCTCCAGTGCACACACCATGTGGAAGCTTTTCCTGTGCTTCACATCATGGAAAGAAAAGACTGCGGTTCATTTTATCTTAACAGGTATATATCAAAAAGACCAAATGTATAAGACCAGCAAGGTTAATGTGCCTTTTAACAAATTGTTCAGGATAGCTAACAGCAATAACAAAATCAGTAGACAATTCACCTAAGTGCAGACAAATTACAAACACAGGCTAGCTAAAACTGCATGAAGTGAACCACATCCAGCCAGCTGAAACAGGTATATACCAGTAGATACTCTCAAACATACAAAACCGCAAAAAAAAAGCAAAGGAATCAGGATTACCTGATGAAATGAAGTTTCACTATCCGAGTACTCTGATGAGCTGCCTTTTCGCAGAGGGATGTTTTGCTGGTGCAGTACTTGAAAAAAGCACATGACGTACATCATGACAGACTTTTTATCGGGATGAAGCGTGTTCACATCTGCAAACAAGAAAGAAAGAAAGAAAAACGTCATGCTTGGGCAAGATGCTTAGCAAGGAAACAAGGATAATTATTAAAATTAAATGAAAATTCGTTTTGAGGAAATGAAAAGCACAGAAACTTTCTCGTTTCTCAGTGGACAGCTTAACTGCGTCATGAGGGAAGGGGTGAAGAAGGGAGAGAGATGAGCGGAGGGAATAAGGTGCCATCGTTTTGCACCAACATCACACTGTACACTGGCGTCTTGCATTTTGCCTCCATCAAAACGCAGCCACTGTGAATGGGATTGAACCCATGCCCTCAGGCTCAGCAGCCAAGCCCCCACAGAGCCACTGCAGTGGGCAAGATAAATAAGGTTCCTAAGTTGCTAAAATGCAGAGGTAGCCAAGTGCGCTGCTTTTCGGTGTCTGGCCTCCTTTGTGCACCTCACCACCAAGTGCACTTCAAAGAAGCGTGTTTAGCCATCTGTATTTCGACACTTGAACAGTGCTCCAGGGCAGGGTTAGATGGCAGTGGCATCCATGGGAATTTCATTACCTTCAGGATCTAGCAGCCGCTCAATCCCCAAGTGCTTTTCCGCAAACTGAAAGGCGTGTTCCAGCCGAGAGTTCGGGTCTTTGTTTAGCAGGCTCTTGTAGTCAAACAAGTCAGGCCTACACAAAGAAGAAAAAAAAAAGGCAGCAACAAACACAGGGTTACAATAATGCACAAGGTCTTCGTTTCCAGTCAAGATATGAAAATAAGATTAGATGGCTCAAAACGCAACACGGCTTTCATGCGGAAATCCATAAATTTAAATCTTATAACTAACCTACCTGAACTTATGTATAATGGCATTGAATGCAAGGCCATCGATCCAGCTTGTTGTGAAATTCCTGATTTCCACTCCAATGTATCTAAAAAGAGACAAGAGGCATATCAATGACACAGAAAATTATAATCAACAGGTATCAATCAGCACTGCAGCAAATAGTGCACTTATGATCGAGGTCCGTTATCACGAAATGCAAGGAGGGCATTTAAATGCCACACAGCAATGCGCCACAACCCCTTTCGTCAATGTAGTCTATGCATAGACATCAGATCAATAAACCAGTTTTTACTGTGTACAACAGACCCATTCTTCTCCCTACAATGCGTACTTGTTCAGAGGTGTTGTCTTTGCAAAGCTGCACATGCACAACATATTTTACACCACTCTTAGTGCTGTCAGTTTCCATACGCTGTCCTCTTGATAAAGTTCAGCACTTTTTTATTCATTCAGGTCACCTAACTAATCAGCTGTGTGCTGTCGGCTGGCCACACATAACTTTCACTGTCAGCACAACCTTAAACTTTTATATCTTTCCAACATTTCTCTAATACCTTGCTTGCTTCATTAGGTTGGAACTCATTCATATAAGTGCTCTTCTCAAGCTGGTGCAATTTCCTGTAGATTCTCCACTGTGGTCCCATGGGGCAGTTAAATGTTTGTGCAATTATCTGCCGTCTTTGTGTTCAGTCTGAACTTCTGCCATTGTATGCCATGCACTGCCTTCTAATCCCAAATGTGTGGCTGTTTGGGCTTGCTGAACGCATTGCACCGTGCTACTAATAAAAATGATGAAACATAAACACCTAGAATATATGCAATATCTAGAAGCCAAATTGCAAAATGCAAGTTTTCTAACAGCCTTGCTTGATTTATGGGGACCAAGTTTTCCATGAGACATAAGGCGAGAAACCTGAGAAGGTACTTCAAAATTTTCCAATTATGATGATGATGGTGATGGTAATTATGATTATAGTGATGATGTGCGCGAAGGTAAGCACATATTGGCAAAAGTTGCATGGTAAAACACACCCTTTGGTGACATCTCTGCACCAAGCGAGAAGAGTTTTCTCCAGGTTCGTTTGATGGACATCACTGGATGCCCTTTTCAATACACCATGAACCTGAAGAGAAAAGAAATGATGTACAGCAGTAGTCAGAAACAACAATTGGCATTGCTATTCAACAGTGTAAGTGCCACACAGATCAACCCATCGCTTCAATTACTACCCATTATGTGATTAAACCTCGCCACGGAGAAAAAATTCACACCAGTCCCAAATGGCCAGATACAAAACTTTTCTAAACCTTGCTTTAAAATACTTCAATTTGCCTCTCTAAAATATTTGAAAATATTGGCAACTAGATAATGTCACAAAAGATAGAAGTAAATACAGTTAGTGAACCAAATAGAGTACTTATTTAACCCACGTTTAAAAGCTTGGACAAACAGCAATGTAAAAGCAAACATACTTTGTTTAGATACAACCATACATGGAATGCCATAATTACTGCCATGAAAAAGTTGTATGCCCATATGTACATGTTAAAATATGCATGCTAATGAGTAAAATGTTCTTTACACAATAATGTGCAAACCCCAGTGAGATAGGTATGAGTTTTTTCAGGAGCAGTGTGGTGCCCATGCACATGATACACACAATGATGCACCTACGTGGAATTAAAGCAATTAAAGCAGCTGCAGAGACATGAACCATCACTTATTTTGTCACATACCTGCCAGTGAAGGATAATACTCCAGATAAGGCCTAATGTGAGCTTTGGATTGCCATCAACAATATCATTCGTGCTGATATTGACAAGCTTCACCTGGAAGCAGCAAATAGATTCACATGTTTCAAGCATGCTAGCCAAAATTCTACCAGCTATTGCAACAAACCAATGAAAAAGATATACATGTTAATTTCAACACATAGTAAGCTCAATTCTTCTCTCAGTGAGATACACATGCGTGCAAGCGCAATACTCCCCTTCATGAATGCATTTGGAAAACTTGGGCCTCAAGACACCCACACAAAGCCTGTGAGCAGGCATTAGTCATCAACGCACCTACACTGTATTTTAAACAGCCGTATGTAAAACTTCTGCAATGTACAGAGAGAATGCACTAAAATCGATCATAAACAAAAAGGCACACAAAAAGGGAAAGCTGCCACCATGAAACTGGATTGCAAGCTTGCTTATGCTAGGACCTCTTGCCATTTCTCCTGGAGTAATTGCCTAGTCACGTGCTGCATATAAGTGTACTACTTGAACAGAGAGCACAAAATAATTTCATACTCGCAGTTTTCACAACGAAGCAACTAAAACCGTTACACTTCACGGTACCAAAGAATAAAGGTAAACCAAAATTAAGCATTACAGTTGCCATTGGAGATCTTCAGTAACTATAGGCAATGTCAAGGCAACTGGCAAATACTTACATTGTTAGCTTCCAAAACTTGAAGTGCTCTGCTAACATTGTTGATATGATGAACTCTCAAATTTCCTCTTTCTCGTTTCTGTTGAGACACAGGAACCATTGCAGTATGCTTATTATACACAATAGGCATTTAAACACAGAGCTGCATGGCAAATATATCCAAGAAAGTATTAAAGGCATCCAAGAATGAATCTATTGGTTTAAAACATTCAAAGTTTAAAACGGAACACAAATGTTTTCTAGGCCCTGGATCCAAACTCACGACACTGGTAGTGATGTCAAAAGCATTAAGGAATCTGTGATTACAGACAAGAAACAGATGGCAGAGTAGGCTAGCCTCAGATACCCATAAACAAAATAATGCTTGGCATCACTGCATTTTTCTTGCAAGAATGGCCTGTAGAACAGATTTCTCCATTTTATTTCCTTACTTTTTCAACCTTACAAAAGCTTTGCTTTCAGCAAAAGTAGACTGTTTACCATTAGAATGCAATAATCAAACAATATAAGCCAAAATCAATTCGTCTGCAGCGTCCCTAAATACATGATGTTAACACAACGCTCGGTCCATTAAACATTTTGTAATAGGCTGCAACGCATAATCAGGACATCTGTCTGTGGCTCGCACTAACAGCAAACTAAAAGGTATTGGCTTGAAAATATTTTAATGGCAATGATATATATTTGTTAACAGACATGCAAAAAATAAAATGGCATGCACGTTTTTGTTTTCAAACCTCAAACAAACCCTTTAGCCTCCATTACTCTATTTTCAATTTCAACAGTGAATATTTAACCTCAGTGTACATCTCTTTGTATCAGCATATATTTTCAGTATCACTGAAATTTTCTAAATAAAGAACGCCCATCTTTCTTTACTTTAAGCTTCAACTATGTTGTCTACACTAAATATCACTGATGGGCTTGCTTTTCTTTTGCGCTGTCAATGTGTACATGCAAAATCTCAAGAACCATGCAAAGCTAGCGCTTACTTCTTGGTTACGGTTATTTATTAGTTTCTTGAAACTTCTTACTTTACCCCACACTGGTAGCTAAGTGTACATTCAAGCCTGAATCATACCAGTTGTTGGCCACAAAGGACTTCGAGTAATGTCAACAGCCTAGTTCCATCTCTGAAGTCTTGAAAGAGGTCGTTGACAAGAGGCTGATCAGCCTATGGATAGAAAAAGGGTTTGGAAATTGGTACATAATGTAAAACAGGACACACTCTTCAATATTAGCCTTTCTGTCATAGTCCATGCAACACACTCCTCATTTACCAACTCCCAACCACAGGAAGAGACATACCTTGGCAAGCTGCGAATTGATCCACTTCGTAAAAGTTTTTCTCTGCACATCCTCTCGTTCGTCTGCAGAACAAAGAGAAAGCAAACACAAAATGGTAAGAAACAAACAGATAAAAAAAAGAGTGCACATTTTCAAATTAGTGGCTATACTCAATAAGCTGTCAGAGATCTGCTAATGTCATTACCAACTAGGTCAGAAATCACCTAGCTGACAGCTATGAAAAGTCAAGAAGTATTTCACTATAAGCTAATGTGCAGAGACAGCTTCTCGTTAAGCATTTGAATACCAAGAAGTAGTAGTTAAGCAGCTCTGAATGGAAGACCTTATAAATCACTGACATTACCAGGCCTCTCTTCCAATCATCACATGATTTGGCTTCTGGGCTATTATCTACTAGACAATATTCTCTGAGGTCTCAAAAAAATTGCAACCTTTTGTTCAGAAAACTTTCAACTTCAACAAGCCCATAACTTTCTAAACATAGCATCACCCCCTTCCACACAGCAAAAATGCGAGAAACAAAAACTTTAGGTAAAAGCACAGTGGCCAGCAGTTTTACATTACAGGGTGTATATTGTAGCTCTACACAATATACACTCATTAAAAATGTGCAAGTTGATTTAAGTATACGGCTTTCGAGAAATTGTGTGCTATGGTGAAGCGTAAGTACTTCAGGAGGCTCCCAAAACATGTGAGTGGCACGAGCACTGTCACAGTCATTATCTGTGATTAGCGTTGATTTATGTATCATGTTCACTGACGTTCCTTACGTGTAAGCCTTCTCCTGCTTGAACATACAATATGTGAGCGGTATTTCATAAATTCTTAAATAAACATTATATTTTAAAAACACCGGCATTAGACAGCACAAAATACACACAAGACCAGAAGTATCACATTTTATTAGTTTGCGAATCTGCCCCGGCATTTCAATTTGCCAACACCAAAAACCACTGTAAATGTCCAGTAAATGAGCAATCACATAAATATTCAACGACTTCAAAAGTCTTGTGGAAGTTTCTATGTAAATTTAGAATATCAAGTTATATAACAATGGTGGCAAACTCTAGTGGCAAAATTTGTGGCAAAATGCACAAATAAATCATAACAGTCAGCAGCATATGAGGTATTATGAAAGTACAATAAAATGCGCAGTGGGAACACGTCAGCTACAAATTGCACAATATAAAATTTCTTTCAAAGGCAAACTATGAGTAGAACAAGAAAGGGAGCTACAAATTTCTACAGTGTGATGAAAAAAACTGTATTTGAACAAGTCAGTACAAAGACTGGAAGGTAAAATGTTTAGTTAGTGATAGCCTCGTAACAATAATTGTTTAGAGCATTTTATCAGTTGCCAAGTGAATCAAATCACTGAGTTAATGGGCGCAAGAACTTTAAATATTCATTGTGACGACATGAAGAAAGTGGAGTGAGCTCCAGATTAGACAGGTGAGAACAAGGCGAAAAATCTGTCATATCGGTGAAATGTAATACAAACAGCCTTTTTCTGAACCGATCTTAATTTGTTTGCATACGCAAGCTAGTGAGGATCCCAAACAAAGTGGCCGTATTTCAGGATTGGGAGGATGGTTTTGTATGCAACTTAGTACCTAACAGAGCGACACGCAAAGTGTAGCGCAAGCACTATTCAATGCTTTGCAGAGCTTTGTTAGAAATCATACTGATTTGTTTAGACTAAGACACACCGTGCATGAATGCAAGGCCGAGGCACCTGTATTCCAGAACTCTTTATAGGTAATTGTGTTTGAATGAGTATATGAATAAAGAATGATGTGTGCCCAGATAATAACATGAACAGAGTTTTGGAGAAATTAATAGTCATTTGTCATGTAGAGCACCACTTACAGTTAGAAAAAGACTTAATAAAAAGATCATGATACAGGGGTGATTTAAATGTATAGCATACAAATGCCAGGCATACAGCCACGTACTTGTTATTATATTAAGCAGTAGGTCAATTATATATAAAGCCATGTGCTTGTTCTTACATTAAGCAGCAGGTCACTTACGTATAACAATAAAAGATGTGGACTCAGAGCAGAACCCTGCGGGATGCCTGATGATCTAGTGGAATTGAAATGTACGTACTGTGAGCATTAGGAAAGAAATTTAGCTATGGAGTTAACAAGATTAAGGTTTCTTTAACTAAAAATTACGCTTTTGCAAGAGTTTCCACTGACGGATATGGTGTCAAATGCCTATGATAAGTTTATATATGTGTAGTCAATCTGTTCACCCATATAAAAACAAAAACAAAAGAGGTTAGGAGGGAATTCAATTAATGAGTAGTGGTGCTCCATGATGAAACGCATGCAGGAGGCTACTCAGGACTCTGTTAGACTCAAGAAAACTATGATATGCTTGAAAATGATATGTTCTAGCAATTTACATGAATGGGCTGTCAGGAAAATGTGTCTATTGTATTTGGACAATTCCCGAGAGTTACTGGATTTGTGCTGGGGGAGAATTTTCGATAGCTTCCTTGACAAAGGAACATTGTTGGCTGGGGGAGATTTTCAAAAGACAGCAATGAGGTAGCCACTAGTCCAGACAGCATAGCATCATGCTAGAAACATGGCGGGTATCTTCCTTGGTCTCTTGGCTTCTTCCATTAAAAAAATTAATAACAGAAAAATAAATTTTCCCCAGACCTAACTTCCCACTCCTTCATTCCTTTCTGCCCCGACACTCTTGAACAGCAGCAGCCATAACCCTCAATGATAAATGTGCTCGATACAATTATGATCTGATGATTTCACAAGTGTGACATGATGGAGGTGAAGCCAGAAAGAAGTAACAAGCAAAGCCGTGTCTTTTAATTAAGATCCTAAATGCTGTTGACAATTGTTTTTCTGCTGACAGAACATGGTATCTAACTGTACAGGTGCTCAGTTTCAAGAGAACCCTGGGCACAAGCAAACAAACACTTGGCAGTTTATCGACAAGGATCGCAGTTCATGACAGATGCAAGTTACTATGATTGGAGATCCCTGCTATGATGCCCTATCTGTCGCCTATTTCTACAAATGAAAATTCCAGTAATGCGGATAGCTGCTCTGCAATGCTGATGACTTGCTTTTCATGGGCTGGCAACATGGTTCACAATTCCACATGATCCAGTTTTTGAATGCGCACATAACATTGAAGTGGGAAACGAGCGGAAGATACTCATGTGTTAAATGCAAGTTTCAATTAGAAAAGTGCAACTATAATGATTCCTTTGAAAGCTGCTGGCATCAGGGATGCAGAGCATACTATCACAAAGCTGTCTCTGTGCAGCTGTACACATTTATGACTGCGTATTTGTAAACAGGCTGAATTCTTTCAGAACAAAACAACCCATTATGTAAAATATATTGATGATTACAATAATGTATTTTAATGAAGTAAAGGCAGCTTGGCCAAGAACAGCTATGGGACTAGGTGCTTTGCATCTAAACAATGTGTGGTAAAAAACCTGTCCTGCCATCCACTTCACAACAGAAATAACAAGTACCAGGCCAGGGAAAAGCTTGTACCTATTGGGAAACGGGAACTACCCAGAGGCACTAAGGATCGAATCCTGCACCTCCCACGTACAAGCTGGATGCTCAAACCGCTTGGCCACCGTACACAGAGTATATTGTCATCTTTTCTGCTTGAATTCACATGAACAGAAAGTGACCAATGCTTCATGGTAAGATCAAATGGATTAAAGTACATAGTAAATTATTATGCAGAAAATATCTATTAAGCAATCATAACCTTTTCAACATCAGGAACAGAGATATGCAATCGACCTATTTTCCTTTGAATGGGCATGTCACTTAAGGCACACAAGAACACTACCATAACACAGCAAGTATCTACGCAAAACAAATATTTATGTGAGCCAATATTTTACATGTGGCAATGCAGTGCAGCAGGAAGCTAAGCAAGATATGCAAACTTCCAAACTGACGACAAAAACCGAAAGCACCATCTCGAGCAAAAAAGTACATACCCTCATTAATTGAGATAATATTTACTACTCGTAACGCAATAAATAGAAGCCATTCCTACACAGCTGTGCCCACCCAGATGCCTTTGGGTGAAAAAAAAAAATGTTCCACAGATGAAATATCCACCACTTACATATATTACTGAATCTGTCATTATGTTTTCTGCTATGCTCGTTACATAATGGCACAGCCTACATTTAGACAACAGAGAAACGTCCATTAATCCAGATATACTAGTCACCTTATTCCTTGGACATATGGCTTCATACCATGATATTCATTAAGGTGATCACTATTCCCATTACTGGATCAATAATCTACCACTATACAGAAGAAAGGATGCGTATGATTTTGTATACCACAAGCAGCCTCTTTCTACACATGTCAAGGTTCAGCTATGGCCTTCTGCCCCATCTGTTCAGTTCAAAAGTTCAAATGTGCTGTCAAGTTTAGAATGCATTGAAACTGTTTCTCTTGAAAGTTAGTGCGGAGAGTTCCTTAATGCAAATGTGACCACAGTATAAGTATAAACCTAAAGCTCCAAACTTATAAACTTATATTATAATATAAGTATATCTAGTCGTCAGGCTTACATATACGCATCCGCCTACAAGATTAGCTTTCTTTGTATGGTGAGCTCGGTAGCAAATTATATGTCAAATAAATATTAAAAATTGCACACCAAGTACACATATGCCGGTATCGTGCTACTTGTGGGGGCTGGAATATAACTATAGGGCCCTTCAATTTTGGGCAAAACGAAATTCTTTTCATTCTGGCACCTCAGAGTTTTGGGACAATTGGGTTAATCCTATCTCAGCCCAAAAACCTGTTCTCAAATGTATTATCCCACTGCAGACAGCTTAACTGAGATGCCATACACAAACTGGCAGCCCTACATTACACCCATTTCAGCACAGTACTTTCCACAAACAGTTGTTAATGATCTATGTGTCACCTTCTTTGAACGTATACATTTAGCCATCTTCTCGTAAGGCAGGGCTTCGCTTCTGTACAAGGTCAGCCAGTGGCCATCAGATATTAGAACCCCGGAACACGAGTTTGCATCATTGTATTAAATGCTACCCCTCGCTAGCTTACACTGTCCTAAAGCTGCTGTGAGTGAAAAACGGCCGCTATGGCACTGCTTGTCTTCCTAGAGTACACATGCAGAGGCCCAGCAGGTAGCAAACACGGAAATGTCACAAATGAAGATAAGAGAAAATAAATAAGTTACAGGAGCAAAAAAAAAGGAAACACTTGAGCTGCTCAAAATGTTTCCTAGTTGTAGCCTAGCTTTAATAGTTTGTTGAATTAAACTATTTCAAGTCTTGTGGCAGAACAAGCATACGTGCTCACAACTAGGTAATTATGTTAGTCGGAGTAATGGTCAACCTGATAAATTCTCGAATTGGGGAACAGTTCCCAGAAAAATCCTCAAATTTCTACATGATTTCTGAACCAGAAAATAACACCAAATTATTAGAGCCTGTTTTCTGTATTAAAGCATACGATCCTTATGTGAAGGGTTCAAAAAATCAGTTTGTTGAATTAAACTATTTCATGAGTTGTGGCAGAGTAAGCATGTGCTCACAACTAGTTAATTGTGTTAGTCTGAGTATAATGGTCAACCTGATAAATTCTCGAATTAGGAAAAGTTTCCAGAAAAATCCTCAAATTTCCACATTTCTGAACCAAAAAGTAACACCTAATTATTAGAGCCCGTTTTCTGTAAAGCATACGATCCTTATGTGAAGGGTTCAGAAAAACAGATTAACGATATGAAAGTTACCACCGTCATTAGACATGCCAGAGATTATATTTGGAAGCACTCTCAATAACTGCATCTCGAAGAGGGCCGAATATTTTTTTTAAAATTACGCCAAGTTCGCGTTAACAGGGGGCCTTTTTAATGCACTTGCTGTTAACTAGACCAAATAGTAAGTTCGAATAAACCGGCAGTTCGGATCAGGCGAGTTCGAATTAACGAGAGTCCACAGTACTAAACTTTTCATTTACGTAACAAACGTTAAGACAGCTTATAAATGACTTCCCTTTGCCACCCGCGCCTGATAAGCTCAGGAGCATGCCGCCGCGAAAAAGTTTGCCAACTCGGAACAACGGGTACGATCGGTAAGCCGGCAGTGAACTAGAACACCACGACGTTCATTTATTGATGCCTGCATGAGCGTAGGACGCATCCGATTTCAACTGTTCATTTCTAAAATCGAGGCGTAACTCCATACGCTACCCGCCAGCACGTCAACTACCACCTGTTTTCAAAGTTGCTCCGTGCACGCCCTTAATAAAACGCGGCGAGAACGAAATATTACATGCCCGCGTAATCGGATCGAAACAAATTGTTCTCTCCGTGCAATCGCACACAAGCTGCCACAGGTGGGGCACCATACAAAGAAACCGAAACAGACGCTGGAGCCGAGCCAAAACAGAACAAAAACAATCGAGAGGGGGGCACAGCGCGCGATCGCGGCACCTCTTCCAGTTCCGAGCAGCCAAAGTCCGGCCGCTGTTTAAAAATTCACGCACGCGCACTCGCAATGGCCCGTTACGTGAAAGAAAAAGAATAGGTGAGCCCTACAGAGCAGCATCAATCATAAGACTAAGATAATGCTCCTACTTCGGCTCACGCCCCTTTCTAGATGCAGGCTGCTTTGGTGCACACGCACTCGGCAACCGCTTTTTCGATCGGGACGGTAAGCTCTGCACTCAAAACATCGCCCGCTGAAGTTTTGAAGTTTACGCAAGTGTATAAAAGTATAAGGTGCATTAATTCTTGTGTCCGCATAAACGATGCTGCGCAGCAGCTTACTACAGCGGCCACTATACGAAAGTTCTCTTCGGCCCTCTAAACTGGAGCCAAAGTGCTACAACTCCTGCAACTTGACGCCCAGCTCGACGGCAGCAGGGCGGCGAAGCATGCATACACTCGGATGCCCGAGAGAAACCAGTATCGCAAGCGTTATCGTTCAAGTGCAAACTTCACCCCACCTAAGCAACAAAAAAAAAAGGAAAGAGAAATGCGAGGGCCAGAGCGACGGCAGCAACAACACAAAAAGAACACAAACAAGCCAGCCGGCCAGCCAGTCGAGGCCGCCGGAGAGCACCACCGTCGCGCTACGGACGACGCTAGCTTGCAACTCACGCCGTAAAGCGAGGCGGCAACGGCGGCTCGTCCCGTGAATTCTTTTGTGCCACGCTCGCTGACAGCGCGCGCCGCGCAGGTGCGCTTACCTGCGACCGGCGAATCCATGTCGTGCGCATGTATTCCGCACTACACCGCGCAAGACGGCTCGTGGAAGGAGCTGGTGTCCGGTGTTCGCGGAGGGCAACACACGCGGCCACGCGGTACGCGTACACGAACACCCGCGTTCGGGCGTCGGCGCGGCGTCCGATGGAGGAGGAAGTGGGAGGGCACGTATCCCTACATGCTTTGCACGCCAGGCGCCGACGGCGTGTGAAGCGCGACGCGCCGGCTACGAACAGCTGAGCGCGACGCGCGCCGACTGACCGCCCGGCAGTTCGGCTCGCTGCATCGGTCTTTTTACTGGCCGTATATTTCGAGGCACTCGCGGCTTTCTGTAACGCAAGACGCCGTACTTTGACGGGCTTTCAAAAAGAGAGATGCGCGGCGGCGTTTCAAACGTCATGAAAGCGAGCGCACGCACAGGTGTCTGGCGATCAGGGTGCATGCAGCTGAAGCGCGAGCGGCTGGTAGTGTTTGTACAGAGGAGGCATTTAATTTTGCTATGGGGCAGGAGTCAGCTAATGTATTATTCGCCTAAGTTTTATGAACCTGTATCCACATATTGCACCTTGGAAATAAGACGACAGGGCGAAAGGAATGAAATTACACGCAAAGCAAGCGACACGGGTCCTCGAGAAAGTGGCTTAGCGATTGAATATTTCAGTTCTAGCAGCTGGTAGAAATGGCTTTTTCGTGAGCGTGTAAAAGTCGGCGTGAGGTCGTGTGGTCATGCAGCCGAGGTACAGTCAGCCGTGCTGGTGGCACAATTAAGTCGCACATGACACGAGGACAGCGCACACATGATCCTGACACGTATTCGAAGTCATTTATATTCCGGCAGTGTGACAAAACATGACTTCTAGGCCCCGTATACGTCTGGAAAGTGCGTGATAAATGTTATGGCTTCCGCCTACTTTTTTTTCCTGCAGCCACCGTTTGTGGAGAAAAAAATAACGTGATGTCGTATTTCGTGAGCCACTGGCCAATAAGACTCAATAATTCTGCGTGAGGAGCTCGACCTGAGACAGACGGTGAGGCACACAGGTGACGTAACACGCAAAACACGTAAAGCAGACAACAGAGTTAGGGTATATGTAGTTGTACAGGGAAAACGGCCCGGCCAATCCAGGAAAACGCTTTTTCTACACACAACCGCAACGAAAGCAAGCATGCTCAGTTGAGTTACGTCGTCCGCGCAACCTCGGCGCGGTTGCGAGTGCTCAGACGACGGGAAATTGAGCGCTGATGGCGGGGGAAAATGCTCGTGCGCTCAATTTGTCTTTCTCTCCTACTCACCCCTCATCTCTCTCCTCTCCCCTTACCTCTTTCTCCCTCTTAGTGGGCGGGCGCGCGCTACGAAACACAGCACCGAGACCAGGCGCGGGAGTCTTTTAGCTCCCTATGCCAAGATAATGCTAACGTCTAATTATCCTTCGTGCAAAAAAAAAGGCATTGCAATCCAGTGAACTCCGTATCGAGTACCATAAGAATAAATTAATGTGCTGAATTTAAATGACAGCTCTTTATTTTACTATACCTAAATGCTATCGCGATAATACCTCATAACTTACCCCACGGAACAATTAAGAGCACCTGTAGGAATCTACGGTATCATCCGAGAACAGCGTTAAAAGCGACTCTAAAGAACGTTAAGCTATAAGGATTACACCCGTTCAGTGCTTTCCCGCTAATTACGATAAAGCGCACAGGACCGGCGTACTATAATAAACTTTTCACTGAGCCTATATTCCACTCGCAGAGCCTAGCGACAAGGGGGGCGTGCGCAATGCGAGATTATTGCTTGAGCCGATTATGAAAAGCGAAGAGAAAAGGAATGAAATGAAATGGGAGTGTATTCCTATCATTATTGTCCCGGCCCAGATATGGCACGGTTCCACTTACTGTCATCGTCCGTATAACGAAGGGAAAGAAGCTCCATGTTCAAGAAAGGGAGAATGTGTCCGAATGCGTCCAAACACTGTCGCAGCCGCCCGCGCACTATACATACCCAACCAAAGTTGAAAAGCGCACACGAGTTCGTGCTGCTTTCAGCACTGATACCGTATGATGCCTCTCCCGACTGATGACTATAGATAAGAGCCCCATAACTGCAAACGCTGCGCTGATTCTTCAGATCAGAACAGGGACTCTGAAAGAACGGACACGTCCACGCTGGCCGGCGACTCCGCGGAAGCCATGATTAGGTCATTAGGTTAGGCTGCTGTCGAGATAGACAGCTGAAGCGACTGGGGGTCTTGCGTCATCGATCAGACCGTATATATTTCTAAACTATGAATGAACATTCAGAACTCTTTGAGCATAAAAAATATACAAAGAGAAGCGACATAAGAAAATTAGCCAATGTATAATAGGTATTATGCAGGGTAAAAAAAGGGGGGGGGGGGCAGGGGGGGGATGAAACCGAGACAGTGTCCAGGACTGAGCGGTTCCGGTGAAAATAAAGGAAACAAACAGACCTTTTTAAACGGCCGTGCTGCCCTTGCCATATATGCGGTATTCGTTAATTCGAAAAATATGTGTGTCATGCAGGGCTATGCCCTCTGTTTTCTTCGGAATATGATTAGCCTTGCACGCGACGCGTCCTTGCTTAGAGAGCAATATATATGCTTAGAGAGCAGCAATATGAAGCACAGAGCTCGCAGAAACACCTCCTTTTGCAGACATGCACAGCAAGTAACGAGGTGCAAACATTTTATGATCAGCGACAGCAGTATACAGCACCAGTGAAAAGTTTACGGAACGGAACATTATAAAAAAAAAACTAATTTATTCGCCGCCATTGCACCCAGCAAAGGAACAGATTTCCAGACAACAGTTTCCCAAATGGCGTGTGCTGGAATTCACGAAAATGATAGTCTGTTAAGCCAGCGGCGGATTTATGAGGACTCTTGAAGACGCGCCGAGGAAATTTGCTGCGATAGGCAGCGGCTGCTGCAAGAAAAAAAGCGGGCAGTAATTGGAGGTTATTAATGGGCGAAGCCTTTGTCCTGGAGTACAATCTACCGAGCTGACGACGAAGTTGGTTCCCGTCTGCAAGCATACATCAGAGCACACGGATTTAACGAAGAGGCAGATTAAAACGCCGCTTCTCTCCGAAACCTCTTCCAAGCATCTTTGTTCATTAACCCGAACACCGAAGCCCCGAAACGAGTCGAACGCCGTTCATTACGGGTGCGGGTCGAAATCCGGCCTCGCCGTCTCCACGGGAGAGCATCGCGTCCTCATCACCCGCCCGAAGGCCGAGCTTCACAATGCACGCCGGGGACGCGAGGAGGAGGCGGAAGCACGCGCTCTTTGTTCGCGGCAAACCGAACGCGCGAGCGCGGGTCAGCCGCCGCTGCCGCAGAGCACACACACGGCGCCACGCACAGTGCGAGTCCACTCTCCGCAGAGCCCGGCTGCGAGTGAGCTCCGAGTCCGCTTTGTGACGTTTTCTCGCTTTTTCGCCCCAACGAGCGCTGACCCAGAAACCCAGATGAACGGCTCCTCGTCCCTCCCCATCTGTGCTGCAGCTGCGGAGCCGTATTCAGTGCGTTGTGGTGTTCCCTTCGCTGCCTCCCGCCCAGCTAACAGAAGCCCTGGCCGGTATAGAAGGGCGAACCTACGCGGCCGACGGCGGAGACGGAAGTCCCCGAAACGTGCTTTACTGCGACTGCTTGCTATTCCCCGTTGTGGGGGGTGCCCCGCGACGCAGTCCGAACGGAACCGTTAGGAGAAGGACCTGCTAACGCCGTGTATCTTGGAGACGCACAGACGCGGAACTCGACAGAGGCGCCGCCTAGCGACGGGTGGTTTCTGTGCCCGGATGTGTGCCGTGGGTATCGGTATCAACCACCTGACGAAAGAAGCAGCTGTAAGCAGGATATGGAAACACAGAAAGAGAGAGAGAGTAAAGATATGGCGAGGGAGAAGGTAGAAAGAGAGAGATGGAGGAAAGGGGGAAAAAAGAAACCGAGAAATCATGCGCTATAATCACGCTCAGTGGAACGTGCAACGCAGTTGTTTCTGTCGGATTGTGTTAGGACTGCTTGAGACTGCTTAGTGTTGCCTACCACTACGCATTATTTCGTCACGTTAATAAGGCAAGGAGTTCATCCTGCAGGCATTCGCAGCACAGCAGATATTGTGGTATGGCTTGCATGGATGGTTCGAGCTGAATGGTTGTGCCCACAAACGTGTAACGTGACAAACAGCAGATTTGGTAGACTAGGTGGTAGGTAAATCTTGCAATTAGAGGGAGAGAAGGCGATGACAAGAAAGCGTCCTCTCTGTTCCTCCTTACCCGTTTGCTTCTTGAAAAAGTAAGAGGGCATTTCCTTGACAATACCCAGGTAACACATAAATGCTACATTTACTGAAATGTCACAAATTAACGTTGTTCTAATGTTTTCCTAACAATCTGGAAACATTTGCATAATTCTTCAATAACTGTAAATAACGTTAAAATAACAATTTCGAAGGACTACACCAATCAAGTACACTATTATACGCACGTGCATACCAGCAGCCTCAATGAACACAGCGTGAAGAATGCTGCACTGCACAACTACAAGACATGCCACACAGATGCACTCATCTGCTCTGCGTTGTTACCCTAAGGGCAGTGCCCCTAAAGTTGTTAGTGATCAATTGTTAAACACTAAAGTTATATAAAATAATTCTGGCAGTATGTATATAATCTATGGTTGGCACAAGCCACGATCAATAACTGCAAAGTTCTGTTAGCTGGAGTTCATCATTATTGGCTGAAATGTGAGACGAATCATTGGAACAGTGCTTAAATTAGGTGCTTGGTGTAGGCTTGTGTTGGCCAGGAACGTTATATTACCGTTATAGTATAGCTAGTCGCTGCTTTAAGATGAGCATGAATTCTTAGTCGTACAACAAGCTTCATGTGTTGCGTTATTCGCATGTTACACCTGTGCTTCTTTCTAATATTGATTTCCAGTTCCGGTGGAACATTATATAAATGTTTCGAAAATAAAAATACATTACATGTCACGTTGCAATATCCAACGTTAAAAAAAATTCGTTTTATCTTAAGCGTTATACAAACGTTCTGAGCCCAACAAATACGTTGTGTGCCAAATATTAACGTTAGATTAACGTTATTCAACAAAAAAAACTGATCTTAACATCCATAACAAATATATACCGTTGTTACCTGTATAACGTTTTGTGCTAACTGGGATGCACGTATCAGCGTCCGAAGCGCTCACCACGCTTAATATGGAGCTCAGTGCATGCAACTAGCAATTGCACTCTGAGCAGAACGGTGAATTATGAGGGGTATGTCGGTAGCCGCGAGCAAGCCTTGGTAAAGACTCGTGTCAAAGTCGTTAAATGTACGGCAGAATATGGCCACAGTGCCTCAGCCGTAGTCCATTCTGCGCCATCACTTCCGTTGCATCGAAATTTTCGCTATAGCGAAGCTTAAAGCACTCGCAGCGCAGCCGCAGTGGGCAGATGAGCAAAAACATGAACTCGCTCTGCACGCACAGGTGGGCGTGCCGTAACTCACGACTCTGCGCAGCGCGTAGCAATGAAACGCCTCCTCCGAGAAACCGGTTGTGAGCTCCTCTCTCGTCTTCCGACGGCTGAAAACGAAACTTCGCCCGTGTAAATTTCCCGCGAAACGGCGGAATGTGTATACTCCGCTACAGCGGTACGTTACGCAAAGCTAGGCCGCACAGTCGAGCGGCATGCATCACACGGGAAATGGAGCGAGCAAAAAGTCCATGCGTGCGTGCGTGCGTGCGTGCGTTCGCATTTACACGTCGCGCGCACAAAAATGCTGGCTGGTTCCTTCACACGAGCAAGCCCGCCGCTCTCACCATTGCCGCGAGCGATCCGAAAGCAGTCGTTAAAAGCATGGTCTCTGTTATGACCGTCACTATACCTATTTTTTTTTCTCCTTTTTTTCATATTCACTTCCCCGTGTATTCAACTGTCTCTCCATCCTGAAGGACGACAGTCTACCGCTCGCTCTTCCATCTTTTCCCACACCTTTCCTTTTATTACTTCGCTCTGTCCCATCCTGCACCGACACCATAAATCCCAGCGTTTCCCTCGAGAGTTTTGATGGCTGGACGCGCGCTTCGTATCCCCCCCCCCTCCCCCACCCTTCCACTCGCAACTGTGCTGTTCGTATGCGGGCGCGCGCACGCGCGAGCTGCTGCACCCCGGATGTGGAGAGAAGACGCGTTACGCGCAGGTTGCTCCCACATTTCTTTCCTCAATTTCATTCATTTCTTTCTCTCTTTTCTTTCTTTCTTTCTCGTGGCAGGCATCCCCGCTCGACCCTCCCGGACCGCCTCGACTAGTCGCTTACGCTCGCTGCATAGTATGCGCGGCGCGGGCGACAGGCGCACCATACTTCACGCTCAGTTTGCCGCGTCTCTCTCTCTCTAGTTCTCTCGCGGACCGTTCTCCCCTCCCCTCTCCCTCCCACACACTGCGGATACAAAAATACGCGCTACGTGCGCGAACGACGCGCGCCCGACGACGTCGAGAACGACGCGTGGACAAGACCGCGGACGGGGACCGTGACGAACCGCGAGGCGGTGCATCGCTGAGGAGAACCATAAAAACGCGAGAAATTTCGCGCGACACGGCTGCTACCGCGGGATGTTCCGCAAAGGCCTTACAGCCGAGCATCATGCATCACGCGGGAAATGGAGAAAGCAGAAAATATGGGAAAAGGCCTGCCGCTTGGCTTCAACTTTCCCGTCACTATAACGTGCAGCACGATACCGAGCATAGCGGTATGAAAAGAAAAATTGACGATTTAGCATCTATAGCTAAGCGTGGAATATCCTGCACTAGCACTAGCCGCGGTGGGCACTTAAGCTTGTCCTTACGTGCTAATTGCATTCGACGTAAAGGCATTTACCATGAAGGCCTCCACCCTGAAGGTCTTTACCGTAAGGCCTTTACACTAAAGGCCGTGGTGGCTCAGTGGTTACGGCGCTCGGCTGCTGACCCGAAAGACGCGGGTTCGATCCCGGCCACGGCGGTCGAATTTCGATGGAGGCGAAATTCTAGAGGCCCGTGTACTGTGCGATGTCAGTGCACGGTAAAGAACCTCAGGTGGTCGAAATTTCCGGAGCCCTTCACTACGGTGTCCCTCATAGCCTGAGTCACTTCAGTAGTTAAGCCCCAACAACCAACCAACTAAAGGGGCCACAACCCGGTGGACAGGTAGGCCGCCTGCCACAAAGCAGGCTTCAGGGACGTGCAGCCGTTGCCAAAAGTAAGCAGGCCGCACAATTTGCTTCTCATTCGAATAGTGGAGCCCTTACGGCTTCCCTAAGATCAAAAAGTTCTCGGAAGGTGATGACAAGGTTCTCCTTGCCATACAGAGATTTAGAGCTTGAGAACTGGCATAATAGCTTCGATATACGACTGAGAAGCAAACCGTGTGGCCTGGTTACTTTTGGCAAAGACTGTACGCATTCCCGAAACCGGAAAATGCGTCCAGTAGTGCTTCCGCACCAAGTGAAAGAAAACTGCGCGTGTCTGTTCAGACGTATAACGGCCAATGAGAATGCGTTTAGACGGCCTTTGAAGCGCTTTTGTCAACCCTGTCATGCGTTTAATTACTCGCCACCGTTCTTGGACCCCGACCATACTGGAAGACGGGGCCAGCTGGAAACGTCGAGAGGACAATGGCCGTGATGAGATGGAAAAAATGGGGCACCATTATCCTTATGTAGTCCTTGTCTACTAGTTCTGCACAGAACATGCTATCGCAACCTCTGTCACGTCACAATGGCTTTTGTTACCTCAATGAGGATGAAACGCAACCATTAGTTGGCACAGGAATTCGGCCTCTAACGAACGCATTGGAGATGACCGCGAACATAGGTGCGGAATCAGACGGCGTATACTAAAGAGCTGAGCGCCGCAGGCTCTGCACGTGATGCGCCAGGCAGCCCCGTTGCATCTTACAACAAGCTAATAAAGCGAGAGAAAGACAAAGAAAATAACGTATCAAGCGTTCCCAATTGAATGCTGGCTTTAAACCTCCCTTCATTTTTTTTTTCATGAAAAAAGACTTACTACGTGAGCTCTCGTTACATCGAACTCGCTGAATTCTAATTGCCGATTTATTCGAACCGATGATTTGATTCCGACAACATGAAATGCATTAAAATGCTCCCGTCATATAATTCGAACAAATTTTTGGTTCCCATCCACTTCATATGACCAAAAGTCTACTTTTTCTTCAAGCAATGTAAATTTATCGCTTCAGAGTTTACTAAAGTGCGACGCTTTTTCACTACCAGTCATGTGCGTTTGCTTGTCATGTGCGCATGCAGCCAGCACTGACATCGACGGTGACGTAACCAGCGCGTTCTGCTGCAAAAGGGTTGTTAGAAGCAGGTGGTGAGAACGAACTCCAAACGAATACCTCAGAAGTCAGCATAAGAGTCCCAGAGGTGCTGGCTTCAGCGACGCGGTGACATGTCTCGTAAGATGAAGGAATACGGCATGCATGCAGCGCATTCACAGTGTAAGCAAGAATCAATCCTAACAGAACTTTAAATGGCTGACGTCGCCCTTTAACTCCACGTGATGAATCAATTACTCCATCAATATGGAGCAAGAACGAGAAGAATTTACTATTTTACTCCCTTCATGCACCGAATGACAGATAATTTTGTTCTTATAACTCCTATTTAGAAATAGAGTTTCTCGGTCTAAAGCCTCCCTAAATCTCAGATGGAATAATAAAAAAACTCGTTTTGAGCCGTCCGCACCCCCACCTAACATCTTGTTTGCTTCTGCTCAGTAGCGTGGTAATGTCGGTTACCATCGCTACAATCATCGCTGGCTTGCCGCTCGTTTCTGCTGCTTCACGGGTGCCTGCCGTGATACGAAAGGGCTAATTGTCACCATTTTACGCGACAACAAACTACACTGAACTGTTTCTCTAAAGCCTCCAGGGCGTTGCCACGATATTTGAACTTTCGTTGTACGCTCCGCCGTATACCGCAACAGCTCCCACTTAGGCCTCATTCCCACAGCTTTTTTTTTTTCTATGCGGTTCGAGCGGCGCGTTGCAGCCGACTGTAGCGTGGTGCATCGAGTTGTAATTGCGATGGAACACGGTTTCAACGCCGACCTCTTAATAAAGCTTGTGAGGCTGCATTGTTCAACAATCATATTTAAAAACCAAGCTTTCAAGACAAGATGATTAAAGCGAAAAATCTCATGCCAGATTACCTCCGGTGGTGTCCTTATATTCAACTTACTCAGCGCTGGTTTTAGGTTTTAAGTCAACTGCATCGTGGTACGTAAATGGCCACGAGAAGTGCACTGAAATCCCGTTCCAGCCCTGAACTTGTGATAGAGCATGCTATCTTGCAACGCTTCATTTACGACAATAAGCAACCAAACGAGCTCGAAAAGCACAAGCAGGCGACAAGCAGACGACTCCTATCACATTCGCCTGCACCACCGCGGCGCTTGCAGACGGCAAAAAGAAACATGACGCATGGTCACGTGAGAGCAGTGCAGTCGCCCAAGCTGGCCAGCCGGCTGCTCGTGCTGCGTCCTGTCTGTTTGCGTCACTGGCAGGGCTGTGAGGACGAGCCCAGAATGAGGACGCACAAACGTAGTGCCATGTTCGCGCTCCATTTCTACGGGGAGGACAACTTTTACTCCCTTGAACTCATAAAAACCTGCTTTCAAGGGAGTAAAACATACCCTACATTGATGGCATATATAAAACCCCTACATGAGCGTACGCTATAGGACAAGTCATTTACTCCCATTTAGGCTTGTTTTTGTAAATAGCGCAGACATGGGGCCAAAAACGATCACAGCAAAAGTTAACTGCTTAAACACGTTTTGCTTGCGTCACTGTATCACAAAATATATTACTTAAGCTGAGTTTTAAAATTTCCATTCAGTCTAAGAGCAATTTACGGTGCGACTTCTGCTGCGTACTGACCCTGTTCCATCAGCTTCGATTTACTCCTGATGGTAATGTCGACGCGAAGCCATCCGAGATGTATTAAAACCGATCCGGGGTGACCTCAAAATGCGCACTTTGAACGATTTGTCCCTTTAACTTTCGGGGCTTTTAATGGGCGGGTGTTTTTATGCGTTTTCCAGACTCGTCTGACTTTCTTCACATTCGTCTTCATCCCAAGCAGCGAGCCCGACCATTAGCAAAAGGCGGGACCATCCGTCTCCCATTAAAGCTCCCGTATCCCTCTCTCCTCCAAGACCCGACACTGAGAGAAAAAAAAAAACGAAAACAAAAAGTTCTGCTAGGCGCAATAATCTCACTTTAATGCTTGGCTGATGCTGGGCGTTTAGCCCTCCGAGTTCTCTCATTCCTCCATGCGTCGCGAATTTCGAAATGAGCCGCCGCCGCCAGGGGCGCTGAGAGCGCGAATTCGTGCGTATCTCGGAACATTTCTATGCGGACTCAGTGCAAAGAAATTACGCGTTTCGCAAGTCGCTATGCGCGTTGTACTGCAAGTGCTTTAATCCCAAACATTTCTTTAATCCTACCGGTTACAAAGCTCCGAATCAGAATCCCCTGGGGCCAGTTTCTGGAGGTTCGTAAAGAGGTTCGCAGATTGTGGCGCCGCCTATGAGCTTAGTAATCAGCTGTTGGCGGCGCCGAGCAACTTTTTGTTCTACACCAAACCTCCGCTTGGGACTGCTTTCGAAAGTTCATCGGAATGCCGCAAGTGGCGCGAGAATCGCCAAATCTCCAAATTTTGGTTCAATCAGAGTGTCGTATCTTGATACATGGACCCCACGGCCGGGAGGTCCCCTATCAGGTATGATTAAAGATCTCTAGTTGCATCGGGTTACATCGGCTGCGCAGCGCTCCCGCCGCGTCTCCTAATTAAATCCGACACACAGGCAGCAACACACACGTGCGTACACCGGCTCGCGGCACGAATGCGCGCCCGCCAGACGACGTCGATATGTATTCAGCCCGGCAACAGCGACACGCGCGGATCCAACGCGCACCTGCAGTCGCTCTGCACGCGGCCAGCGCACAAATCTGGGGCGTCATCCCTGCTGCAACCCGGCACCGCCGGCAGTGGCCGCGCACTGCACACGCACACAGCAGCGCCGGCAGCAGAAACAGCAGCAAAAGCAGTGCATTGGATACGGGCTGTTGGGTGCAGCGTGGCAATCTGTAATTGAGCCCGGCGTCCGTGTGTGTGTGTGTGTGTGCAGTGCGGAACGCGGCGCCGCGGTCGTCTCGCGAGTGCAGCGGTATTATACACACGGAAGAGAGGGGGCGGGGGGGGGGGGGGGGGGGGGGGGGAGTTGACTACGCCGACGGGGGTCCATTCTTCCTAGACGCGCGACGTCCTCGACGTCGTCGTCGTCATGGTGGTGGTGCAATGCAAGCAGGGGCTGCTGCACAGCTATACGGCAGTGGTCATCTAGCAGCGCCGGCGAGTGAGCTAGCGTGTGACAGACCGCGTGCGTGCGCTTGCATGACGGACGTGAACGCCAATCTGTGCTCTGCCGCCGCCGTTGGCGTCGCCCTAAGTGCGGGGCAATTTTCGAAACTGCGGCTCGTGCGCGCTCTGCGTGAAGGACAGACGCGAAGCTGGGGGGGCCTGCGTGAGCTGTTCCCCCGTCGCCTTGTGCTATTCTCTGTCGTGCGCCGCGCGTTTTCCTCGACTGGCGAAAATAAAACAATAAACAAACAGGCAAGGCAAGGAGAGCTGCGATGCATATTGCATGGTCGACAGCGAGCTTGGCTTGCATTGTAGCGCGCTCTGTACGGGCTAATGACGGCTGGACGTCGAAATTAGAGTGCGGGAAAGAGGGAAAGACTGAACGCCGCCTTTGTGTATGCGGCGGGTGTCTGGCGTAATATCGAGGCTTTAATGGCTCCCTGCTCGGAGTAGTTAGCCTGGGAAACTAATCCGGTTTCGCCTCGTTAAGCGACTGAACGCGCTTTAATACGAGCGCGTGTTGTTTGGCGGTGCCGCCGACTCAAGAAGAAATGGCTTCAGCCATACCTCGTTTATTCTTGATTTTAGCGACCCGTTCTTCCGTCGAAATCGTCAACAGACTAAGACTACAGCGAGGACCACGTTCTAGCTCCTTCTGTATGCCTTGTAATAACTTTTCGTAAGAGTTCTAAGCGCTTTTATTTGTCGTTTTCATCGTTTGATTGAACCGTGGTCTGCATCGCTACATTTGTTCGCTTGGTCTACAAGTGTAAGAACTTTCTCGCCAATCCACGTACGGATACCACTATATATCACAGACCTCCCCAACGAGCTGTGGCGATCCCTGAACGGGTTTATGAATGGCACCAGAGTTGCTGCCATTGGCTGGAGTCGAGATGGTGCTTGTACCTCTCCATGGGACAAGCTCACAAGAACCATCCGGGACATCCGACATGTGTGGCGAATCAGCGCCAAGAACAATGCTTGGCGGCGCAGAAGCGAAATGTGAAGTGTAGAATGCGCGTGTTTCTTTATTGGCATGCTTTTATACGTCCTTTGAGCATTTCACGGAAGCCTTACAAACGGGTAAATAAGCGAAATAAATACGTACAAGGGCGATTGAAAGAAACGCGAACAGAGCGGAGGCTGAGCGCTCCGCTGTTCGCATTTCTTTTCATCCCGCTTTCACTTCGGTGGCAGCAAAAAGGCGCTAGAGTCGTCCGTGCATTCTAGGACGACTCTAACGTCGTCTTCTTGCCACCGAGGTAAAAATCGCGATCAGTATAAATTCGAACAGCGGAGTGCGTAGGCGCCGCGTTGTTCGTGTTTCTTTCCATGGCGACAGTACAAACAGCGAAATGGTCGGGTGTCGAGGAAAACCGCCTCCCTCTTACGGAAAAATAGCTCCGCTCAGCTTTCCGCTCCGTTCGGCGGCTTATTTCCGGAGCAGACGACGTAATCGTTTTGACCCCTCGCTCAAACCCTCGCGCCTTCCCATGCGCGGTTCGCAGACGGCATACGAGACGGACTCGGCGCCATCTTAGACCTACCCCGCACCTCGTACAGCACAAGTCCGGGCGCGGCCCACGCTCGCTCCGCTAAAAAGATTTCCCTTCTGCACTCAGATTTGCCTTGCACCGCGCCGCGCAACTCCAGCGCCAGTCTTCGTCGAAAGCCACGCGGGGGCGCGGAGGACGCGAGCCGAAGTGCCGGGTGGGGTCTCCCTGTATCCACACGCGCTTCGGCGCATAAATAATCCAAGGCGGGCCGGGGGCATTCGAAACACGGCGGGTCAGCCAAGGCGGCAAAGCAAGCACAGTGAGCGCAGAAGCACAGCGGGGAGGCAAGCTATCGTCTCCGAGGGGTCTCGGAGTGCATTCGCCCCTTCGCGCGCTAGACAGGAGCGGCGCGTTCATCTCGCTAACACAAGTACTACACTGCCGCGAATGCTTTGCACGGTGGCGCGCGTTCGCAATGCTGTTTGTGTAAGTGTGTACACTGGGAGGCAGGGGCTAATCTCGTGGTCACGCCTGCTGTCTCTATTCGCGTGCAGTGCACGGTCGCTGCGATTCCGCGCAGTATAGGTATGTATACACGCGGATGTGGCGCTGGGCAGCTGAGCGTTTATATAGCTTGATTATCTCACGGTATGAAATGATGGAAGAAAATTAATAATAATGATTATTAATTGTTTGATTTTTTTGCCAACAATTCAATACTGCCAAGGCGAAACACAACAGAGAACATTTTCTGTCGTCCCAACACATTTTTTATGGTATTCTTGCCCGTGAACGCGTAGTGCCAACAGAAATATTTGTACTAACAACGGAATTTTCTATTTCGCTGTCCCTTGTAGTAGCGGCAAAAGTACAGAAAAGTACTACAGGAAAACTGCAATACTACAGAAAAGCCTGTCGTTGCAACAAACCAAAACATTTTGGTGGTATTTCGGGCACGACTCTTTCGTGTTTTTTTTTTTTCGACTGGATGTTGTGAGCTGTGCGGGATGCCACAGTGGAAGGCTCAGGAATAATTCCGACCACTCGGGGTTCTTCAAAGCACACCAAAAACTTTGCGACGGGCGTTTCCGCATTTCCTCTCCATCGAATGCAGCCGCTGTGGCCGAGAATCGCACCCACGACCCACGAGGAGAGCTCACTCCCACATAGGCTAATTCGTGTTTAGAGTGTGCTTTTACAGGATACAGCACTCTTGAGACTACTGTATAGTTTCTATAGTGCATGCCGTAGGACGCAGTAGCCGATGGCCTCGCCGTGTTTTGTGCCCATCCGGCTGTTTACGCAGCATGCAGCCAAATGGATGGACTGAACAGAGAGAGAGCGATAGCAGATCGTTTTTACCAGTGACCGAGGGGGCTTTATGAGGAGTTTTATCACCATCGTATTTGCACGCACGTCGGGAGGAAAACAGATAACAGCACTTGGCACAGAAGAAGCACCCCAACTTATCTTCTCTCACAGATATACGAAGTTCGGATAAAGGGAAGGGCGATACCGGTTACCTCTAGCCCAGGCGCGATTTTTACCCCCTACAGCTATAGATGCCAGCGGGGCAAGAATATATGCAGTTAACGCGGCCAATTGGTGTAAGGGTGAGCAAATGCAAACACCTCGCCTGTTGGCGATTATCTTTGCTCTTGAACTTCAAAAACTTCCACAAAGCGCAAGGGTATCGTATAAAGCGGCCAGTAGCGAGAACCAAACACTCCATAAAGCACAAAGGTGTCTTATAAAGCGGCCAGTAGCGAGAACCAAACACTCCATAAAGCACAAGGCTACCGTATAAAGCGGCCAGTAGCGAGAACCAAACACTCCATAAAGCACAAAGGTGTCTTATAAAGCGGCCAGTAGCGAGAACCAAACACTCCATAAAGCACAAGGCTACCGTATAAAGCGGCCAGTAGCGAGAACCAAACACTCCATAAAGCACAAAGGTGTCTTATAAAGCGGCCAGTAGCGAGAACCAAACACTCCATAAAGCACAAGGCTACCGTATAAAGCGGCCAGTAGCGAGAACCAAACACTCCATAAAGCACAAAGGTGTCTTATAAAGCGGCCAGTAGCGAGAACCAAACACTCCATAAAGCACAAGGCTACCGTATAAAGCGGCCAGTAGCGAGAACCAAACACTCCATAAAGCACAAAGGTGTCTTATAAAGCGGCCAGTAGCGAGAACCAAACACTCCATAAAGCACAAGGCTACCGTATAAAGCGGCCAGTAGCGAGAACCAAACACTCCATAAAGCACAAAGGTGTCTTATAAAGCGGCCAGTAGCGAGAACCAAACACTCCATAAAGCACAAGGCTACCGTATAAAGCGGCCAGTAGCGAGAACCAAACACTCCATAAAGCACAAAGGTGTCTTATAAAGCGGCCAGTAGCGAGAACCAAACACTCCATAAAGCACAAGGCTACCGTATAAAGCGGCCAGTAGCGAGAACCAAACACTCCATAAAGCACAAAGGTGTCTTATAAAGCGGCCAGTAGCGAGAACCAAACACTCCATAAAGCACAAGGCTACCGTATAAAGCGGCCAGTAGCGAGAACCAAACACTCCATAAAGCACAAAGGTGTCTTATAAAGCGGCCAGTAGCGAGAACCAAACACTCCATAAAGCACAAGGCTACCGTATAAAGCGGCCAGTAGCGAGAACCAAACACTCCATAAAGCACAAAGGTGTCTTATAAAGCGGCCAGTAGCGAGAACCAAACACTCCATAAAGCACAAGGCTACCGTATAAAGCGGCCAGTAGCGAGAACCAAACACTCCATAAAGCACAAAGGTGTCTTATAAAGCGGCCAGTAGCGAGAACCAAACACTCCATAAAGCACAAGGCTACCGTATAAAGCGGCCAGTAGCGAGAACCAAACACTCCATAAAGCACAAAGGTGTCTTATAAAGCGGCCAGTAGCGAGAACCAAACACTCCATAAAGCACAAGGCTACCGTATAAAGCGGCCAGTAGCGAGAACCAAACACTCCATAAAGCACAAAGGTGTCTTATAAAGCGGCCAGTAGCGAGAACCAAACACTCCATAAAGCACAAGGCTACCGTATAAAGCGGCCAGTAGCGAGAACCAAACACTCCATAAAGCACAAAGGTGTCTTATAAAGCGGCCAGTAGCGAGAACCAAACACTCCATAAAGCACAAGGCTACCGTATAAAGCGGCCAGTAGCGAGAACCAAACACTCCATAAAGCACAAAGGTGTCTTATAAAGCGGCCAGTAGCGAGAACCAAACACTCCATAAAGCACAAGGCTACCGTATAAAGCGGCCAGTAGCGAGAACCAAACACTCCATAAAGCACAAAGGTGTCTTATAAAGCGGCCAGTAGCGAGAACCAAACACTCCATAAAGCACAAGGCTACCGTATAAAGCGGCCAGTAGCGAGAACCAAACACTCCATAAAGCACAAAGGTGTCTTATAAAGCGGCCAGTAGCGAGAACCAAACACTCCATAAAGCACAAGGCTACCGTATAAAGCGGCCAGTAGCGAGAACCAAACACTCCATAAAGCACAAATGTACCGTATTAAGCGGCCAGTAGCGAGACACAAACACTCGTGTCATATTGGCGGAACGTTAAAGCTTGAAAAGCCATAACAAACGAGCACCTTCCACAATTCCCCTTGCCGATTCATCATCTGTCACTCTTTCCCGAGCTCATGTGCTGCGCCTGCGGTCTTTAAGCGTCAAGTGTCTTAAGTACAGCCAATACACCTTTGCCCCAGCCAGACAGGGATCTCGGTTAACAGCTGTTCCTGGGGCTGCCTTTTCGCTTGTGCTGGCGGCAAGAGACTACAACGCCGTCTACCGGACCATAACTCGCCCACGTTCCCGCACTCTCGGGGGGAGAATGCGTGCACGCAGAGCTATTGTTTGTACACCTTCCCGCTGCCAGCAGGCGCGGCCGTCTCTCTCCCTTCAAGCCGGAGGCCCTGGATGTCAATGGGTCGTCTTTCCTCGAGCGGAGCCGAGCAGCCAACAACTCAAAAGAGGCCCCTCAAGCGAGGAAAGTGCATCACCTTGAAGACGTTATGGATCGCCGACACAGAGCGCGTGCATTGTTAGGGCTGCGATATCGCGCAAGACTGGAAGCGGACAAGAGATGGTGCTCATACCGTGTCGGGACGGAGTGAATCGCGAACGGTTTGCGCTAACACCGCATACCCGACAATTCCAGACAATAACATTTTCGACGGGAAAGAGTCTGTGGTTTGTTGGTGTGTAACGTCCCAAAGCGACTCGGGCTACCAGGGACGCCATCTAGTGAAGGGCTCCGGATAATTTGGACCACCTGGGGTTCTTTAACGTGCACTGCCATCGCACAGTACACGGGCCTCTAGAATTTCGCCTCCATCGAAAATCGATCTCCGCGGCCGGTATCGAACCCGCGTCTTTCGGGTCAGTAGCCGAGCGCCATAACCACTGAGCCAGCGGCGGTGGGTGGAAAGAGTTTATGAATGCAGTTTATTTCATATATTGTAAGATTTCACTACACCAATCAGTATATCCGCAGGTGACTCCTCGGCAGGCTTGAATTTCTTTGTATTAACGATTTTGAAATCCTCAAAAACGTTCCCCATTGGTTTTCAATGACAGTCTTAACTACTAGATGCGAGCGATTTTGTTACGCATAGAAATGGGCTATTACCTTCAACATTTTAATAACAGCACCGTACAATATTCCAATATCCAATTTTTTTTCCCAAGAATGCTGGACATGCAAAGTTCAGCCTTTTTTAGTTTTTACCAGCCTCAGCAACCGGCGTGATGTATGCTTTGAGGCGAAGTTTACCGCAGCTTTACGTGCCGGTACAAGAAGTTAACACTGTAGTGGAGGGATCACGACTGATTTACACGATGCTGTGTTCTCAAAAGTGCACCCAAACCTCGCGGCGCGGGAGCTTCCGCACTTCGCTTCCACCAAATGCAAAATGCGACCGCCAGGGCCGGGATTTCAGCCGCAAACTCGTGGTCGAAAGCCGGACGACGCAGCCACTGAGCCACCGCGGCGGATTTGAAGCGAAGAATCATGCCTGACACGTGGTAAATAACTAGTTAACAAACTGTTCACGTGACTGGTTACGCATCGACGTTACACCACTGGGCGCGACTGAATACCCCATAAAGCAGGTCGCGACACGGTGACGGGATGCTGAGTATAATAAAAATAATTAAACGGCACGCCTGTATGTCACAAGTATTATCCATCCTTTAATGCCCCATACGCGGGGTCTTTGAGGTAATAAAATAAGTAACTAAATAAATAAACAAAACATTTCTTGTTCAAATACATGACTAAGGCACTGAACACAAGCTGTATAATAAAAACCAGAAAACAAATTCTAAGTACTGCTGACACCGTTGAATCGGTGACATGACAGGGATGTAAATGTGCAGAAAACGACAGCATGATAGAGAAAGAACCTTATAGCGTTTAAGTTCAGTCAGCAGTATTGTATTTAGGAGCGGCTGAGGTTGTCGACAGGTTAATCAATGACCAACGAATTCCCCTACTTTTGGGGTAAATGCCAGCTATCAGAAGCCGTATACACCATTGACATTATCACAAGAAGCAAGTGACAAGGTTAACAAAAAGTCATACGCGCAGGGCAAGGTACCGCGGAGGTATATAGCCCGTTCAAAAGAATACCCCCCTGCTGTCGAGTGTCTAAGCGCCCGACTCGGTGCATCCATCTATATAGTCGCATACGAATCCCAAAAGCTTGCGCTGCGTGAGTTCGCAGCAGACGAACAGACGGGCCAGCCGCAGCGCCGTGCTGAGTGGTATCTTTCATCTCGGCCGCACGCCTCGGTGTCGGGTGTTGGGCGTCTGTCTTCTGCGAGCCCTTCCGTCGTCGAAGCAGACGAAGGCTGCGGCCTCAATGCAGATGAACGGCGGGGGAGGAGAGACAGCGCTAGAGTGCAGGGGTGAGAGGGAGAGAGAGAGGGGGGGGGAGGCTGCGACGGCACAAACGCTGCAACTCTCGCTCTATGAAACGACGCTCAATTTTAACGCGATATAGCTCCCGCTCTGCAGAAAATGCGGCGTCGTTATCGTCGGCGTTCCCCGGAGAAGCAACCTAGGCGGGCCACCTAGGTCACGTGACCCAGTGGCATCATCACAACCCGCCCACCGGATCGCACAAGCCCCACCGGTGGCAGCACCTGTCATCGCAGGGGCATCGCTTAACAGGGAAGAACACGTTGCCGGTCCAGTTAATGCGTTATTTCAGCGCAACGTACAGGTATAACCTTCTGCGCGAGATGGACAACACAAGGGCACAGGACGAGCGCTTGGACCGAGCTCTTACCCATGTTGTCCAGTCCACACATTTCTCCACGAGTATAGCGACCCTGAATTCAGTGCCGCACGCTTCAGCATAGAGGCTCCATTACTGAAAAACAATCAGCTTTTGAGTCACATTCTTAGAATACGAGCAATCACAGGTGCAGGTACGCAGCTTTTAAAACGAATAAATGCACCACGACCTCAGTCTTACTACGTCCGTTACGTTCCGGGACCGAAAATGAATCGCAGATCATAAGGTAACCAGCAATGAAGACAAAGCGCCTATAACAGCCTTCTCATGCAACAAAAGCTGCAGAGCGCTGCATGCTGCTACGTATCTACATGGAATCTCAGCTCCACAAGTACTTCAGACCGGACGATATTCAGCCCAGATGCGAGGCGACATCCGATGCAATGTTTGCCGCGAGCCACAGGATGCACTCAAGCAACTTGTAGTATATGTCATGCGCGGAATCACAGCTAGACGTTAGCGGCATTGTCTTCGGTCTACTGATCGTGCTGCAGCGATCAATAATAGATGAATACGTAAGAGCAGTGAAACACTAGATGTATATATGAACGTTCTAAACTTAGCACTCTCTTTCTTTGTTTGTTTTTATAAGAGCTAAAAGTAAGGCAAGGCGTGTGAACTATCTATTTTTTTTTTCTTGCAAATGGCACGGCATGGTATTTCTTGTATTTTATCGCATGGCTAAATCCCAGCCAACATCTAATATGCTTTCAGAACCTAACGAGGCGGAAGAAAAGGCGCAGCAAACGTGAAATGCCTCCTTTCCGCTGACAAGGTCGAAGGCCCTAAGTCAACGTCACAGGTGGTTAAAACATCATCGGGCCATTGTCCTTCGGCGAGCACGGTATATGCCGTCGCGTTACGGCGAGATCCGCATTCGGCACGCACACACCCACGCTGCGGCGTTTCGCCGCGTCCTTCATATATGGCTTCCGTGAATTGTTCGTAGTCGCGGAGCACCGGAGGCCCATAAGGATGCAGATACTACGTACCAGATAGGAACTATACAGTATGGAAGGCCGCTACGCGTCGATGCGGCGTTCCAAAAAAGAAACGGCGCGCCCGGAGACAACCCACTGATTTCTTCATTATCATTTTTTTCTTTAGCACGCTTGCCGTATCACAATGCGTGACTAAAGATGGGAGAGGTGCTTGAAGCGTAGAACGTAATGTTCGCTGAGGCGGTGAAGAAAAAAAAAGATTGTCTTAGGACCTAAACGGATGCGGACCGGTGGATTTACGCATCCACTCAAGAGATTGCAGCCAGCTGATAAAAGAACAGCCCCCGAGCGCAGGTGTGCGAGTTTTGGTGTACCGCTGTCGCAATGTTTCAGTCCGGCGCGTCTCATCGGAGATGAGCGCGGAATTTCGTCGCAAACAGTCACGCTAGAGTGCCTACGTGATGACACTCTTTGATCTCCCTTCTACGCGTGGATACTCGCGGCAAATAAGGCCAACACGGAATCTGCGAGGAAATCCACGTGACGCACTCCAAAAACAACAATGTAGACAAAATAGGAACAAGACAATAGCAACGGCTATGCTAGCTAGAAATATCTGTCATTTTAAAAGTTCCCTGCATGCTGAAACGATATTAAGAAGGTTCATGGAACATGGTGAACGAAGCAGTATCACTCTAAACAACAAGGAGTAAAAAAGATCAAATGTTTAGAGGAAACCCCCAAGGTGGAGTAGATTTGTAAACAGGGAGTATTTACTCATTGACATCCACCCGAGCGCAGCCATAAGGCTACAAAGGAAAGCTGCACAGCTTTTCTCAGAAACTTCGTAGTTTAAGAAAAATTCGTCCTGGTCTGGGGTTCGAACCCGGGACCACCGATTCACCGGAGCAGTCGCTCTATACCAACTGAGCTGACCGGGACGGCAAGCTTGTGGTAGGGCGAGAGCGAATAGATCAATAACTCGAAGTGGGAACAGCGTTGGTCAAATGCTTTAGGGGAATCCCCCAAGGTGGAGTAGATTTGTAATAAGGAAGTAATTACTCATTGACATCCACCCGAGCGCAGCCATACGGCTACAAATTAAAGCTGCACAGCTTTCTCAGAAACTTCGTAGTTTAAGGAAAATTCGTCCTGGTCCGGGGTCCCTATACGCTCGGGTGGATGTCAATGACTAATTACTCCCTCATTAGTAAAAAGGGAGTAAGTTGTACTCCAGCGCACACCCTTTTTATAAACGGGAGTTTACTAGAGTACAGCTTACTCCATTTTTGCTCCCGTATAGGCGTATTCGTGATTAGAGTGTCAGGCCCTCGTGTAAGGAAGTTGATGAAGCGCTGCAAGAGGTTTTTCCAAGCATACCTCCTCCGCATTAGTAGACGAATTTGGCAAATACTTCGTTGACTCTTTCAGGAAGTTTACACATCAAAACGCGCGACCGCAGTAGCGGGCAGCCAATAGTAAGAATGTTGTTCACTCTGCTTACATGAAGTTCTGCTGGCAGGCCCACACCATGTGGTAGGTGTCCGACACCTCCCCACAGTGAGAGCACCGCCCGTCGAATTGAGGATTGAAATGCTTTAGAGTTGCCGGGCACAGCATCGTGTTAGTGAGCAGGCGCAGGAGTACCCGCTCGTTGGCCTTCCCCAGCCCTTTGCAAGGAGTGGGAAGAGTTTGGTGGGTGGATTTGTAGTAATCGCATATTTCCTTAAAAGTGTAAACCGGATTGAAATCGGAGTCCTGGTCATCGTCGGGTCCCGAGGGAAACGCCCTATCCCAAACCCCACCCGAGAGGACTGGGAGGCGACCCTGTCCGGCTGCTGCACCCTCCAGGCCCAAAGGGCCTTAACGCAGCGTGCCCGGGCTGCGGCAACCGCCAATGGGGTGCCTGACTAGGCATCCCCACCTAGTGGTTGTAAGGGCGTGACCCTTCAGGTCACGGACCCCAACACCTCTCTCTATAATTAATAAATGTTTTTACCACCACCACATGAAGTTGGCTAGTGAAGTTGGGCTGTGGAGTGCAATGAAAAAAAAAAAGCCTATCTCAGAGTCGCCGGGGGTGGACGAAATCAAACGCGGCGACCTTCTGGATAACTTTGACCAGCGCGAACCAGTTTTGCTTTTTATCATACACGAAACCAAGAGAATCAGTAAGATTCATAAGCGTGTGAAAACTACCATCCTGAGACCACTGCACAAAAGGTGTTTGAGGAGGGATTACAACTACCGACCAATCGCAATTCTTTCGTCGTTATCACGTATGTAAGAAGAAAAAAATGTATATATGAGCATGGATTCTTTCTGCGCAAAGTACCACTTACTACAGTCGGATACACCTCACGAACGAAGAGGCTTTTGCCCGTCAAAGGACCCCACTTCCAGCCAATGGCGTCTGCCGTTCTCATGAGCCTGCTAGCGCGGTAGTGCTAAAGCAGGCTCATGAGTGGTCGATGGTCACTCCCATGGTCAGGGATATTCGACTCCCTGCATTGTCACGCCACACCTTGCATTGTCAAGCTAGCAGGTTCATGAGCATCGGCCGACGCCATTGGCTGGAACGGGGTCCTTTGTCGCTTAGTTCTTGAGTTGTATCCGACTATAAATGCTTCAAAACATGATTGCCCGCAAAGAAAGACGCATCAGAACTGCGAAGCAGGCGCGTTCGCGGCCCTCCGACAAAGACCGGCTTTATCTAGGCTTAGCCAAAAGGCGCAACGTTCCGTTGGGTTACCGGCTTTCGAATAACTGCGGGACCGCCGTTACTTCTTTTCCACTGAGAGAGAAATAAAAAAAGAAAACTTGTTGCGTCATAACTCTTATGTGGGTCGCTCGTGTCAGACACTCACGGCGCGTCCGGCCTCCCGCCGGCTGCCATGCTGACACCTACCGGCAGCCGGAGGCACCTCGCCTACGCGCGCCACTGTGCAAAGAGAGAGAGAGAGGGGGAGAAAGAAGTAGGGCCAAATCGACAGCGTTTGAAGACTGTGACGCGCCGAACTACGAAGGAGCGATAGACGAGAAAAAAGGTGAGTATATACATAGAGTAAGAAAAACAGTCCGTAAGCTTCACTCGGTACACATTCTTGAATCGCGAGGAGGTATAAAACAAGAGACATAAAATAAAAGACCGCATCACCCTTTGAGAGCGTCGTGGCAGTGGCATTGGCAATCGACCTATATATAGGCCCCGAAGTTTTGGCACACACGCACGATATTTTGACAGCCGCATATCCAGGTACAGAGACGGCTCGGCTTCCTTCGAAGGAGGGCGCGCACCCACGGAGCGATTCCGTCAAAACGGCGCGTAGCGAAGCGCACCCTTCAAGTGGGCGCCGTCGGCAAGGGGGTCTCTCGAAGCATAGCCACCACCACGGTCCCTAATTGCAGGCCAGGTCGTGCTGTAACTACCGCTCCATGGCCCGCTAGGCTTAAAGGCGTGACTCTGCGACGGACTCCTCTCCGGGCGGTGCTCGTGAAAAAGAATCGGCTGCAAGTTTGAAATTCGTTTTCTATTTAAAACTCTCAAACTGACAGGAGCCGAGAGAATCCCAGAAATACGCGTAGTCGGCTAGCTCGGTCGCTCCTTATGGAGTGCAGGCAGAATATTTCTTGAGGCAGCGATGAAATAAAAGAAAGGAAGAGGAATACAGCTCGATAAAAACGGTGATCGCTAGTTTCATATCTATACCCTGAACTAAAGTAGTCCGGTTTATGGATCCAAAAATGTGCAGGTTCCTCAAACACTCAAGCTTCTTGAGTTTCAATGCGAGCTCATGCCGCAGGACCAGTGTATGATGGACCTCTACAAGCAGGAAACCTCGGTTAGCGCCCACCTCGGTTACGTTAGCTTACCTTCCTGTACTAGTAATAACTGTTATAACGGCGGACGGGGCTTGCGGTAAGTTAGTTCGCCTTAGTAGTAGTGATGACCGGTCAAAGAAGACCATATGGCGATCAATTTATTGGTTGGTTAATGGCTTCTTACATGCCAAAGCAGTGTTCTGCTCCTTGAGATAAGTCGTGGTCAAGGATCAAACAGATCGAATTCGTGTTCATCAGCCGAATGCTTTATCCCGTGAGCTACAGCGACGTGAATGCCGTGAGATTACTAAAACCGATGTCGTGATGAATGAAGATCAACTGGTCATATTCCTGCTTACTTATTCATAAGCAATGTTAAAAACGTTTCATAACTGTAAACGCGGCTACAACTCCACTCGACTATTTCGTGCAGGTATATTTAACTCTTGGCTCAGCAATACCAGTTACGTCACCAGCGATACTCGTATCGCGAGACAGGATAAGCGCCCCTACGCGCACAAACCAAAGGTAACGCGAAAACGTTGTTTGCAAACTGATTTTTTTCTGCGGTTCTTATTTCCTTAAACAAAATGAACAGTACTTGCATGCGCTTTGCTCAGTAATCTTACCAGTATTTTCGCATGTTCGAGCATATTAGTTTATCATCTTAACACATTATGTAATTTACAGTCCTCTACTTCATGTCAAGCGGTTCCCTAAAGCAGCAACGACCCCCCCCCCCCCCCCCCCCCCTTAACCCAGCCTCCGCCACCCTGCCTTTGCCGCCAGAGCAAAGCTCTCTCATATTAACTTGCCGCACAATGTGCGATGAAAAAGGAATGTTGCTCACGACAAACGCACTACATTTTAAAAGGAAGTCCCGTCTTTTAGCACGGTGCTTAGTGGGGCGAGTTGGTTTTGCACGGTCAGTAACAGGCTGCGTGGAGGCGACACACCAGTGAAGACCCGGAGTTGCACACATGTCATGCGCACAGACTGAAACTAATGCACGGTTACGCGCACACAAAAGCACACCTATAGCTGATGATGATAGTTGCCTTTTTTTAAGTTGCAACGGTCACAGGCACAAAGGGTGCCATGATCGACGTTTGAACCGTAAAAAATATTAGTATCAATTAAGAACACGGCACACAAAGAGTGATGGAAGCCACAAGCAGATTAGACGAATAGCAAGTACCGAAAGCACTCGCAGCTGATCCCCAGCTGACATGATACACCGTGAATATCCAGTGAGAAAGCTAGCCGATAGCTAATTAATGAATGAATTATCAATTAATGATTGGCAACATGCTCCGCAACTTACAAGCGTCCGGTTTCGTGGGCATTTGGCGGTAAATACACAGCAACTCAGTGATGTATTTTTTTTTTCTTCTTCTTCTCGATAACAGCACCATAACTGAGCAGGTGCCCTCGCCCTCGTCGAACACACTGACCCGATGTGCGAAGCACATTCAGAGCGATGTCGGGCGACGACGCCATATCTGTTCCCTGTTCGAAGTTGATCTGCGCACTTTCAACCGTTCTTTCCTCACTCAGCCGAGATGAGACGAGGTATTCCGTCTTCACCTCACCGACTGCCGACGTGCAAAAATAGTGAAGCAGTCTTCTTGCTTTTTTAAGTACCGGATTATTTGACTGGCTGACACACAAATTTCCAGATGCTCACAACCGACGATTCACCGAGCGAAAATCAAGTCCATGCGACGCTCCATACCGGACTCAAAACGCTTCGCTCTGGTATGGCGCCGTTACGGCTTGACGTAAACAGTGAATCGTCATCAGAGGTGGGCAACCTCATGAGGTTTCGACATCATGGGGTCGACCTCAACGTCAAAATGACCTCAACCTCACGTCGTGAGGTGATGTCGGCGACGGCTCGAAATTTTGTGAGTGAGGTCAGGAAATCAGACCTCAACCTCACGCGTGAGTTTGAGGTTGAGTGAGGTCGAGACTTTTTGCAGTTGCCACGTCTTACTCCGACGAGTGCCGCTTCCGAAGCGGAGTTGCAGCGCATCACCGCAGTGTTCATGCAATGACGCTTGCTGTTCGGTTTCCCCTGTTTGGACAACCGGATGCCGCAGTCCGCTCTTATCTTTCGGTGCTGCGCCGTAATGTCCGTTCAGCCCGAGCCGACAGGAGGACGCACCCCTCTGGTCTTCCTGGAAGGAGTGTTACTGTCACAGCACGCCACTCTCCCTCCCCCTTGCCCCGCTGGCGTAGCACCCGTAGCTGCCTGCGCGCCGGTCGGCTCAAACTCCCGGGAGCGCGCAAAGCATGTAACTCACGTTTACCCGTGGTAGCTTTGTCTGATGCCGCAAACAAATAAGTTCAGTCCAACAAGCACGCTATAAATTCGTCGCAGCGCGGATGGCCCAAAGCAAGACTGCTTCGTGTTCATGCTCGTTGCCGGCGCTGTCGTCACGGGTCTTGCTTTGCAGTCGAGTAAAGGGATCCTGCTGTACATTACAAGCTGACTTAACAGAAACTGGAGTAGTCGGCACAGGCGAGAGGATATGATTAAGGCTGTTCCTAACAAGGACAACTGCTGATGTGATTAAAGAAGCAAGAAGACAGAAAATCCTGTATAACACCGTTGAAGCTTTTGATCGGTGATTTTCCCTTTCGAATCTCACACCAATTCTGTATATTCCCGTTCCGTAATGCAAGCAGATGCAAATATAATTTCACTTTTTTATCCTTCCGACTAACCTCTCGGTCTCCGGTTCCTTGTTCCTTCTCGAAAATTCGCTTATTATGCCGAAACACCGCAACACGAGGCGAACGCGCCAGCATAGCGGTGTTACAGCGGCGAAAAAATGCAAAACAGTAATGAATGTATGGTGATGTGGTAGCTGATTCCTTTTACTTTTTTTAATGATGATGTGTGAATAGAACTGATTACATGCTTGCGCTGTGCTGCTGAGTCGCTGTTTCAAGCCTTCTAATATGACGTTTAATGTGGCACACTGTTGTTCGCTTCTGTTTTTAGTGTGCGATTCTTGTTTGTATGTTTCTAATCACTCTCTTTTTTTTCTCGTATGGAATCAGTTAAGTTGGCGGCCTGCCTTGCAGACGACCAGGCACTACACGTTATCTTTCCTCTATTTTGCAGAGACCCATGGTTCACCTTAAACGGCTTCGCAGAATGCTCGCGCGGTGCTCGCGGGTAAAAAACGTCGAGGATGCTGGTGTACCGTTGATTAGTTCAGTTTTGAAGGAAAACAAGTGATTGACTTAAAACAGCTTGTCTCACACTGGTTGACGAAATGATACCCAGATTTATGTGGAGGCGTATGAGTATTTAGGCGTCTTTTTTTTTTTTTTTCACCGGGGTGGGGGGCTCGGTAAAAGATTTCGCTGCGGGGAAATTTTAGCGGAGAGCCGTGGTGCTCTTGACAGAGAGAGCAGCTTATTACTATCCACTTTAAGGCCAGTTGTTCTGACCCGCGTGATTTCCATAGTCGGCACAGTGTTCGAAGACGTAATCTAGCCCTTTCTTTCACAATGCCGCGGGTTCACCGAGTCATCGGAGAATTCCCAGGATTTCGAAACCATTACCATCGCCACCTGGAGGGAAGTGGCGGAAACGGGGAGGGTCTTGACCTCCCAGGAACATCAGCATCATCATCCCTAATTATTAGCTGCAGGTATTCCTATTTTCCCGCACAATAATTGTCTTCGGTTGCTGGGTAACGTACAATATTGAATCAATATTCTGGCAACTTTTAATTTGGTAGCGGTATATCAGACTTCCCCGGGCTCAAAGGATACGCTGTTAACATCATCATCATCGCCATCATCTCGAGAGTCAAAGGCATGTGTCGTTGCATGATCTTTGCAGGATGTCATACATGAGAACTGGCGCGTTTACCTGCTGGACAATCCGAATGTCATTAATGTGGACCGGGTTGTCGGCACTCTTTGTAATGCGTCATGCGCGCATGTGAAATAATGTCGAATCCATATGGATCTTGAATTGGGGGTGGAAGGGGGTGGATGGGGGCCTGGTATGACGAGAAATTACATCGTTGTCACGTGAGTAGGTGTGATGTCTTATTACAGCATCGTCACGTGACTAGGTTTGATGGCACAATACATCGCTGTCACGTGACCTGGTATGACGTCACACTCATATGATGTCATCCCTAATAATACCAATTAGTCTTAGCGTTGCTCAATTATATTAATTAGCAATATTTAATTATGTGACGTCATCATCTTCGTCGCGTGACTCGTTGGCTCGTGACGTCATATGGCGCCGTTTTTTGCGGACACTTTTTAGCGGATTGACTTTGAAAGTGAGGCATCTAATGCTTTCGCAATAATAAAAGAAGCCGCGCGCTTCTACACAGACATAAATACAACGTGCCTCTGTTGGTGTACCACAGTCGCAGCTTGTTAAGTGTTTTCGAAGGCAACATATAGGGGACTGAAAAGAGCATTCTCGCTATGCCGGATAGAGCTGTAAAATCGAAATATACTGACATGCGTCTGCATAACCGTCGCATTGGAAAGTACATCGACGACCAGTTTCTTTATATTCGGTAACTATTCTCAAGCCTGAAAATAGTATCGTGAATACCTCCCCCGACCCCCCCCCCCCCCCCCCCCCCCCTTCATCCAATTTCTGGTAGATGGTGTAGAAGGGCTGTGTTTGTCAATTGCCGATTCGTGCCTGAATGAGCGAGATGCTTCCAATACGAACAAGTATACACGAAGCAGGTTGCCAAATATTGACACATATAAAGTACTCACCGACATACTGGTGGTAACCGCGTATGGGACACCCCTACCCGCAGGCCATATACTCTATGAGGGTTCATCCCAGATTATAAGCTTCTCCTATTTCGTGCACATCAGTAGTGTCTGTACACACCTTAATAAATAATGCCATCATCATTTTGGCTTTCCTGTCTCTCAGGATTCTCAGAATTGTTTTTAACTGAAAAACTTCTTAATCGCTTTTTGTCTTGTTTTTCGTTTGTTTTCTGAGGTCGAGCAGCAGACCTCAACCTCACAATTTGAGGTTGAGGTGAGGCTGAGTGAGGTCAGCAGTTGCCTCAGGAAAAGTGAGGTGAGGGCGTCTAAGGAGACCTCAACTGATGAGGTTGAGGTTGAGTGAGGTCCGCAAATTCTTTTTGATGTTGAGGTGAGGTCCAGATTTTTGAGGTCAAATGCCCACCTCTGATCGTCATATGCACGATAGAAACTAGAGTGTACCGCGCTTTTGTGTGTTTGTGGTTTCTTTTTTGCTTAGCACGGCTTCCTCTCGCCAAGATTTTTACTGCGTGCATGCTAATCATGAGGTCGATTCCTCCCTGCCATTAGCAATTAAACTTTTCCCTTCGTCAACATACGAACGTTATCGAGTGCTGACGGCACATTTTGCCCCTGATGTCGTTCCAGTGGGTAAAGCTTAATGCAGATCTCTATTTGTACGCCGGTCACTTCTAGCCTGTCCCCTTTTCCTGTTTTTGCCATTTAAGCCTTTTTAAATGCGACGCTTTGTGCTTTGTGTTACATCTTTCAGGTCGTTCCGCCTTGTCGTTTCGGAACGAACCGATACTAAAGCTTTATCTATATCGGCGCATTAATACATCATTTTTTTAATGACGCGCACACAGGGACCTTTACTTTTGGCCCATATACATTATTTTATTCGATTGCAAAATAAAGTTTGCGATACAAAGTTGGGTTTTAAATGACTACTTTGACATTTCTTGCGAGAGCGGCAGCGTGGAATTAGGAGCAACCGATAACAAGGGTCACGCCATTAACATTTCCGTATCGACCGCTGTACGAGGGACACAGCTCCATGGGCTATAGGTAGGGGTGACGAGAGGCCTTTCTCTCAGCTGATAACTAAGGCAGACATAAATCAATAGCAAATGCGCAAGATTTACCCGCTTATCTCGAAACTCGATACTTCAAATCGACGCAGGATTAGCGTTATCCCAATCAGCTACTGATCACACGAAAGATAACCTAAGTAAAGCAGAGCGCATTTACTACATTCGTTATATTTATTACACTTGATATATCTGTATAGTTCCTTAAAAGTCTAGAAATATGCAGTTAATTACCTGGTGCATTGCATTTGAGGGCGTGGAAGTATGCAACAGCCACTGTTCCACAAGGGCTGGTTAAGCGGTAGCATGCACAATGCTTTGCTCGTTTATTTAATAAGATACCTCACCCAATGTGGTATAATCCAGGGGGTTACAACAAACCTGGGTCACAAGTAAACCAGATATACAAACCAAACCAGTGAAGCAAAAGGACACTTAAAAAGAAAAAAAAAACAGGCGTCGTACTGACAACTCCTGTCCAAACCGTGCCACTCATTAATAAGTAATGGAAAGGCAAAAGAAAACCGGTAATAGCGACAAGCATAACATAATAGATGAAACGAGTCGCCCTATAGGCGAGGAGTTGCCATCGTTATGAGCACAACTGCAGAGAGATGGAGAGGTCAGCCTGAACTAAATTTACCTGGCCTCCTACTATGCAATGGGGCAGCAACGTGGGCAGAAGAGCAGGTGCAACTATATGCAAACACATGCCCCGATGCGCCGGATCCCAGCTTTGCTTCGCGTAAGAAGCGAATGGATGCCCCAACTGCCTCACTACCTGGAAAGGTAACCAAGCCTCTGGCCTAGTACCCAACATGGGGCCCTACAGTGGCCTGCCGTTGAAACGCACCAAGGGAGGGGCCAACACCAATAAGCCTTCAGCGCGTGCAGAAGGGGTCAAACCACCGACTATGTGGTCCACTGTCTCGGGCATCTGACAGGGAACGCAGCTTACAGGGTGTCACTAGAGATAATAATAATCCTTGTTAAGGCGAGAGCCTTTATAGGCTCATGACTCGCTAGCGGGGATGTTCGCGGAAAAGCGTCAAACTATGGCCGTCAATCAAACTGATGACGTCGTGTGTCTATACACGAAGGAAATACGGAACAGATCACATGCTAGAGTAAAAGAGGAAATTTCAAGAGTAGAAAACATAGAAGCGGGTGGGTGCAGGTCATGCTTGGCGATAAGATAAGCTATGGAAAGATAAATAATAGTTGCCAGACCTACAAGCAGACGCAGCTGATTTCGATTCAGTCGAATAAAGAAATTTGAAGGTTCACAAACAATTGTGTAGTCTTTAGTCAACACTTTCACCCCACATCAGCGACACAAGCAGCAACACCGCTCTAAATGCTATCGCCTCACCTCAATTTAGGTCAATAAAGTTGCTCCCTGAATTTTTTTTTGCAGCAAGTAGAAACGTATACAGGATGCTGGAGGCCTATAGAAAAAGCTGTCATGAAGACCGCTTGACGAGGCCACAGGCCCCCTATACACTAGTCATTCTACAGCGTCGCAAAATCAGAAGTTATAACAAAGCCATGAAAAGGCTAAAGCCAGACTAATAAATATTTTATCAGTGACATCACACAAAAAGAAACTAGTTAAAAGAAGCAGTAAACTGCTTAGCGCAATATTCATTATACGAATCTCAGGCCGGAGGTATAAATGGTCAATGTTTCTGTGACAACCGCATGGCGGAAAGTCCACAGAGGCATTCATGTCAAGGTTGCTACGAATAAAAAATAATCACTCTCTCTCTCTGTCTCTCCCCTCTCTCTATCTTTAATTCTGCTTGGGCAGAGCCGCACGCAGACGTGGGATCTGGACTGCGTCATAGGTTCTCCGGCAAAGAAAAAAAAAATAGAGCGTACCGGCGTGTCTGCACGCTCCCGGGCGAGGCTCGTTAATTTGCTCTAATCCCCGGCTCCCGATAAGCGCCCGGTGCCACCATGCACACAACATGCAGCCCCGGCTTCAAGCGGGTGTGTGTTAGAGGAAGGAGGCGGAGCTCAAAGTTCGCAGCGTGCGTCCCATCAAAGCTCTGCGCCGGGCACAGAGGGCGATCCCTTTGTTCGCGCGCGCGCCGGCTGAGTAAACAAACAAGCGAGCGAAAACAAATCGGTGAGACGATATGCGTCGGCGCATCGAACGAGTTTGATTTTCTCCAGCGCAGGAGGGCACGATCTGGGCGCACTTCACGGCTGGGCTGGCTCTAAGCACGCGTTAGGCTCCGGCAAACCGGGTTTAACGCGTGTTACTCGCGTGCCCCCCCCCCCCCCCCCCACCAAAAGAAAAAAAATTACAATTAAACCTCTCCGAAAACAGGCTACAGCATGGAACGAACGCGTGTCAGGCATAGCTCGCCTGATAATTCTTTGTTAAGAACTCGAAAACAATTAGGCTGGAGGAGATCACCCACCGCGTGCATGCATGGCTCAATGGTTCGGAATTCGGTCGTTGCACGTGGGTTTGCGGGTTCGATCCCGATCGCGGCGGCCGCGTTGCGGTGGAGTTGAAACGCAAAAAGAAAGATGAAAAAATTCTCGTGTGCTGAAGTTTCGGTGCAAGTGATGGAAGTAAATTCGGAGCTCTTCTTGCGCGGCGCGCCTCTTAGCCCTGTATTACTTCTGCATGCGAGGAACAGAAAAAAAATCATTCCATGCCGATACTACTGCGGCTACTTTCAAAACGCGTAAGTCAGACCGCATACAGCTGCACTCTAGACATAAAAAAGTAAAAAAAAGGAGTAAACTGTCCTCTATCCCAATCCCTTTAATAAAAGAGAGCCCGCTGGAGCACAGCTTACCCCCTTTTTACTCCCATATAGGCGCATCCGTGTTTAGAGTGTGTGTACTGTTGCCTTTGCATAATTAGAAGAGGGTTCATTATGGCCGGCATTTCGCTTTGTCCGCCTTTCCTATAACAGCCATGTTCATGTGCAGCAACACAGCAACAACAATGCGTTAGCTAACGTGAGCACTTTGCGCATACAATGTGCACACACGTGTCGATGCAGTCACGTTTGACCGATATGAAGCACACCACGGGCAGCGGAAAACATTTATGCTTGGCACAGAGCGAGTATACACGTGGGAAAATAAACTGGTGCATAAGTTTAACAAAGCGCAGCGAACGTATCTCAGGGCCTGTAGGTGTCAGTTCATAGAATTTGGTAACGTGAGTTCGTTAGAGGCGGTGTTCAGTTTGACAAGCGCGAGAACTCAGCTCAGCTGCTGCGTTCGTGGAACCTCATCACGCATGCGCACGAGGTCGGCACATAATTCCCGTCAAAGCCACCTGCACAACTTGGCGTCACGAGTTGCATCTCGTACACGCTCACGCGGGCTCACTTTAGTTGAAACTACGTTATTATTTACTACACGGAGGTTTTCTCCAGAGCAAGCAGGTCAGAAAAAAAATAAAGCAAACAAAAAGGCTAGCCGCCAGCTTTACGATAATTCAGCTTGTCACCGGGCGCCGAAAAAAGCAAGTCTTTCTACACTTTAGCCGCCGCGGTGGCTGAGTGGTTACGGCGCTCGGCTGCTGACCCGAAAGACGCGGGTTCGATCCCGGTCCCGGCGGTCGAATTTCGATGCAGGCGAAGTGCTAGAGGTTTGTGTACTGTGCGATGTCAGTGCACGTTGAAGAACCCCAGGTGGTCGAAATTTCCGGAGCCCTTCACTACGGCGTCTCTCATAACCCGAGTCGCTTTGGGACGTTAAACCCCATAAACCATAAACCTTTCTACACACTAAACACGAATACACCTGTATGGGAGTAAAAACAGGAGTCCTCTGCGCACTCATTTTTATCAAAGGGAGTGCACTAATGGAAACATTACTACTTTTTTACTCCTTTCTGTTTAGAGTGCACGGCTCTTTAGAGTCTCACTGTTTGCAGCGACGCCAGTTGAAGCTCGATAAATTTATTTGCATTCATTAATTCACTTCCGTGCATAAAGTAATTCGCCGTTCAATTTTTTTTCTTTGGCCACTTAAGCATACAGCTTTGTCATTCGCGGAATGACAGTACGTCGTGACTTCGCTTGTAAATTTCCGTCCCAGTTTGGTCCAAAAATCGTTTTAATGACAGAATTTCAAACCCGCCGCGGTGGCTCAGTGGTTAGGGCGCTCGGCTACTGATCCGCAGTACCCGGCTTCGAACCCGACCACGGCGGCAGCGCTTCGATGGAGGCGAAACGCTAAAGGTGCCCATGTGTAGTACGATGTAAGTGCACGTTAAAGGCCTCCAGGTGGTCGAAATTTCCGAATAATTTCGGAATAATCGCAAATTATTCCGAAGCCCTCCACTACGGCACCTCTTTCTTCCTTTCTTCTTTCACTCCCTCATTTATCCCTTCTCTTACGGCGCGGTTCAGGTGTCCGCCGAGATGTGAGACTGACGCTGCACCATTTCCTTTCCGCAAGAACCAAATTTCAATTTTAAATCTCAACTAAATCTGTCTTGCTAGAGTCTCACGAAGGACAGACGCATACCAGAAGCACGCCATAAGTCACGCGTAACACGTGAAGGATGACTATGAGTATACAAGTTCAGCGCATCATGCATCTGACACCGGGCTTTTAGCTATTCATAAAACGTGAGCCGTGTTAGGAAGAACCACTGCCTGTACCCATGCATCTGACAGGAAAACCAGGGTAAACTAATAAGAATTTCCCTCTTCGGGTCACGTTGGACCCTTGATTGGACCGACCTGTACAAGTCTCTCACAAAAAAAAGCGCAGATTTCGGCCGTGCGCATTTATTTTTCTGCATTTGAGCGTATGAAATATTGCAAGAACTTTCTCGGGGTTTACCCACCGAAATTGTGCTTTTGCACAAATAAAGGATTGATTGATTGATTAATTAATTGATTGATTGATTGATTGATTGATTGATTGTTTAATTAATTGATTGATTGATTGATTGATTGATTGATTGATTGTGTGAGTGAGTGAATTCTGTAAACTGAGTAAACTGGGGAAAACTGATCGATCGATCAGTTTCCCCCAGTTTACTCAATTTACGGGAATCAGTAGAAAGCGAAATGGCAGCTTCTGACGCTCTTACGAGCACCGTCTACGAAAAGCATGCTTCGGCAATTACATTAGGGTGAGCCCTGAAAGGAGGAAGACCAAATGTCCGCCAGAGTTCACTGAAAGTGGGCATAGACAGTGGAAGTGTGTGCGCTCCAGTGTGTGTCAGCGCGACGCGTATCTGCACTTGCGGGTCCGAACTTTCGCAGCACCGCCGCGGCCAGCCAGGAAACGCGATCAAGTAGCCACGAGCCGATCCGCGGCGTTGCGGACGGAACTGTCACGCGAGCAGCTGAGACGGAGCATTATTACGTGTCAGGGCACGAGCCCGCCGATCGATCGAGGCCCTCGAGTCGATACGCGCGTCCATCTGTCGCACCGAACTAGATCTGTACAGGAACGTCGGACGGTTATTCGGGTCAGGTTTAATTAAGGCACACGCAGTCACAAGTATTATCTTTAATAACTGGCGCGTATTAACAGCAACAAACGAGTAATTAGACCAGATTGATGATAATTTTACCGCAGTGTGATTACCATTTAAAAGTAATGAAATTCTCTCCCATCTTTAATTCGTTTGTTTGCTTACATTCAGCTATAGTAGTCAGCACGTTGTGCGAGAATATTACATTTTCCTAAATACTATGAGCATGCGAATGTTTTTTTCTTTTCTTATCGATCGATAAGTTGTCATCTTTCAGCTTTAATTGCTGTTTCATTTCACAACCATGTAGAACTAGAAAGGAACAGGGTTAATTTCGAACAGAAGTCACCACAAAAGTGAATATCTCGAAAAAATTATAAATCGAAAGTTGACTGCAAGATTACAAATTACAAGCATCGAACAGTGACTCATTACATCACGAACTACTGCAAAAAAGTTAATATCGTATTTCTATTTCACTGTCCTATTTCACTATTCGAAGATCCAACGACCACGTACAACTAGAAAGGAACAGGGTTAATTAATTTCGAATTGAAGTCACTACAAAACTGAGTACCTCGAAAAATTATAACTCGAATGTAGATCACAATAAGATTACAAATTACACGCACCGAAGAGTGACTCATTACATCCCGAACTATTGGAAAAAATCATAGTATCGTATTCCTATTTCACTGTCCAATTTCTGTATTCGAAGATCCAACAGCATGTACTAAAAATATTTTTAAACAGTTCCACATTACTAATTAATTCATTTGGTTTGGTTTTATGGGGTTTAACGTCCCAAAGCGACTCGGGCTATGAGGGACGCCGTAGTGGAGGGCTCCGGAGAATTTCGACCATCCGGGGTTCTTTAACGTGCAATGTCGCCCAGTGCACGGGCCACTAGCATTTCGCCTCCATCTAAACTATTCTCGACGCAAGTTCCTTCATCTGAACAAACAGTGACGTAAAGTTGACCCGGAAGCAATGAACAATAAGCATATGAGGCCGATGCCAATGTTTACATAATAACGAAGCTCGATAGAAGCGCACAATGGGTTTTTCAATCCGGGCTTTGTACTTTTGTCACTCTGGAGGTGCAGCAACGATTTCGCGACAACTCTTCCTAGCTGAGAACAGTCGAATGTGTCAGAATATGTGCTGGAAGCCACACGCGCTATCACTCGGAAAGGAAGCACTTGTAGCGAACCGCGCTTGCCGAGAGGCCGTATTCCCAGCACTTATTGTCGTTACATGCTCGAAACACGTCTCGCTCCGCGCCTAAAACACGAACAGCAGCGCGCGAGCTCAAACGAACACAATTATAAAAAATAGGAAAAAGCCGTACGGTAGCGTATATGCATGAAACATGTCATTTTAGAGACCTTATAGTCGGAGCTTCATGTCGTTGGAAGCCTTGTTATTATTGAGAACAGAACAATGCAAATGAAAAGGCACATTCACAATGTGCGGTGAGTCATATGCCACTGGTTCGCAGGATGGTGGGCTCTATACGAGTACTATGAAAGTGTAGTCGACGCGGCAAACTCGTAAGTTTTGCTTTGTCATTGCAACTAGCAAGGTTCCACACTTGCAGGTCAACGAACTTCGAATGCTTTGACTACACATGACTCTTCGTGAGCGCGAAAGCGGAAGGAGGTTGGAGGGGAGGGGGGAGGGGGGGGGGGGAGCAGTAAAGACATTCTGCCAGCAATTCGGGCGTGCATCAAATTAAATTAGGCCAAATTAGCGCCGCCATTAAGCGTGATATAAAATGGGTCGTGACCTCCTTGCGCACTCTTATAAGTACGAGCTTTGGTGTCAACGTCGTTACACGCTATGAATACCACCGTTAAGAAGCGTTTAGAGATAAGAGCATGCGCTAACTGCAAAATATTTGATTTCTCACCGATTTTCCGTGGACATAGAGTGCAATGCGAATAATAATAAAAATTGGTTTTTTGGGGGGGAAGGAAATGGCGCAGTATCTGTCTCATATATCCACGGACACCTGAACCGCGGCGTAAGGGAAGGGATAAAGGAGGTAGTGAAAGAAGAAAAAAAGAAAGAGATGCCGTAGTGGAGGTCTCCGGAAATAATTTCTACCACCTGGGGATCTTTAACGTGCACGGACATAGCACAGCACACGGGCGCCTTAGCGTGTTGCCTCCATGAAAACGCAGCCGCCGCGGTCGGGTTCGAACCCGGGAACACGAAAGACCCTGCTACCTTTATTGTTTAAATTTTGACTGCTGTCTGACTGCAAGCTGACGAAGACTAGGAGCTTCCAGCTATGACAGTGCTGCTCACCCAGGACGAGTATCCCATCCTTATCCGAGTATCCCATCCTTGTACCCATCTTTATCCGACTGAGGGTTTCGAAGCAACCATCTCCTACAGGTGAGGCAGAGGGCCAAGCTACTACAGTCGGATACAACTCAAGAACGAAGCGGCTTTTCCCCTTTAAAGGACTCCCTTCCAGCCAATGGCGTCGGGCGATTCTCACGACGCTGCTATAGCGTGACAATGCAGGGAGTGGCACATGAAAGGCGATAGTCCTCTCCATCCATGGTCGGGGATAGTTCCCTCTCTGCATTGTCACACTAGCGGGCTCATGAGACGCCATTGGCTGGAAGGGGGCCCTTTGACGGGGAAAAGCCGCTTCGTTCTTGAGTTGTATCCGACTATAGCGCCCCCCCCCCCCTTCGCCCAGTCGCCTCCCTCTCTCTAGACTTCTTCCACTTTCCCTCTCTCTTTCTTCTCTCCCTTAAAAGTAGAGAAATTGATTCCTTTCTCCATTTTGCCACGCATCGCTTCCCACCCTCTCTCCTTGTCCAATTTCTCCACTTCTAAATCTGGAGAGGGGCACTGGCCTCTCCCTTCTGCCACCTGCTAACCGAGGCAGGTGGCGCTGCTGACAAGTATGACGAAGGCGTGGAAGTGAAGAACGAGTAAATAAGAGCGGACGCTCTAAAATGCAGACGTTTCACACACGCACAGCAACTATGACATGTTTTCGAAGCTCTTCTTTTGACCTATAGAAGCAGCAGAAAGGGACTAAATGTGCGCAAGAAAGGATACGATGATGGCATTCCACACTAACCACTCCATTCACGACGCTACAGTGTCCACTTTCCACTCTTCCCCTTGATACGTGATCATCTAGTTATTAAACGCGTCATTTGACAACGTCCATTCAATACAACCCATTATTCTCACATCGCTATTGGCCCGGCAAAGCCACGCTCCGCGTTTCACCACGCCCCCCCCCCCCTCCCCCCTCCACCACCACCACGATTGGCAGCTCACTTTTCGACACTCCTCCTGCCCACACCACCCCATCAAAGGTTACCCCGAACAGCTCGCCAAGAATGTCAAGGCTAGCAACGGCAAAAATAAATAAACAGAGAAGGGAAGAGAAGCCCCCAACATCCAACGTCAAAATGACCTCATAGCAAACCAACCATACACAGCTCTCTTACAGACCTCGACTCTTTCCGACACCGCGGAACATTTTGGCAAGCGAGGATAGAGAGGTTTTAGCATAGCGGAGATGTATTAGTGTAGGCGTATACCGGCTTAACGCATACCTGTTGCGTACGCCCAGTTGCACGTTGCATAGCAAGGTGGTACGCCCATCTTCCACTTCGCGTGCCGAGCAAGCACGTGTTAATTCAGTAAACGTCTACGTTAATACGTCTCCGCTGTGCTAAAACTGCTATTAATAAGTGAGTAATCGCGATATTACAAGAGTGCATGCACAGATGACCCCGAAGGCTCCCATGGCGGTATGCTGAAACTGAAAATTATAACAGTGCCGCGGGCACACAATTTAAATACACGCCTATTTCTCTTCCCTCGCCCCCTTTCTCTCCTTCCTTATTCAGGTCACGTTCGGGACGTGTCCTCCTCTGCAATTTTTTCTCCTCATTTCCACCGCAGACTTCCCCAAACGAAAGAAAAAAAAAGATAAAACGCATGCACTCACGCAGCTGGGGCGTAGTCTGCAGCGTCCCGAAGAAGGGCGGCAATACGAGTGGACCCAGACGCGAGCCTTGGGGCCCGGGCCGGCCGAGGACGACGCCTTCGTGGATGGTCAGCATTCCACGCGAGTTGCCACATCCAGAAAGACGCTCGACACGATTCGGACGTTCTTTCCCGCACACTTTCGAACGGGACGACGCGTCGGAAAACGAAGAAAATAAGAGGGGCCCTCGAAAGCCACCGCCGAGCTCGACTCCTGTGCCGGGCACCGCCGCCGACGGCGTGGACGAGAGGCAGGCCGCGCAGTGGTCGCGCATACGCCCCCCTCGAGAGCCGCGGTCGACGTGGGTCGCGTGGCCAAACAGCCGGCGGATCCGGTGTCGGGGTCCCGGATCGAAAGCGCGCTGCGAGTCTCGGTTCCCGGCGGCGCCTTGCCAAACCGCTCTTCTTCGAGCCGGCTTCGCGATTGGCTCGGAGGCCCAAGCAAACTTCCGATTACCACAACAAACGAAATAGCCAAAAATGTATACAGAGTATGCGCCCGCAAAGATCCCCGGATTTTCCGCCGATTCACGGTGAACGTTGGGAAGTTTTAGCGAACCGTTACCGCTATATAGTATCCGGGCGCTGTTTGTGCACGTCCATTGTACGCGTTGGTTCATGTAGTACGCTGGAGGTGAGCTAGCACGTTCAATTAACTATTTATAGCTGTTAGGCTATTTCTTTTAATAGGTTTATCTCGTTCCCATTCTCGGCCACCCACTACCAATTCATAAAGGAGTAACCGCATACCGAAAATTTGTACTGGGCTTGCCCAAGAGCTGTCGGACATCACAGCTTCTCCGCTCATGGCAACTTCGGCCCAGCACCCCAAAATGTCTCCCACCAGCCCATGACAGAGTTGGACCCCTATACCTACACCACCGTGCCTATAGGATTCTACACGGCCACAGTGAGCGGCACGCGTCGAAAGCATCCTCCAACTCAAGACAACAAAGCCCACATCAAAAGAAGACTCTGCCTTGCCGCTTATGGTCAAAAGTGCATCAATTTTTTTCATTTTTTATTTTGAGGAATGAAGGAATAATTCGGTGCTAGGAGGAGGTAAGATGTGGCCGGGAATTATATATAATGGAAGCGAAGAAAAAAAAGGAAGTTGCGTTGTTTTTGTATGCGGTAGAAGACGTCTTGCTGAACCAAAGGGAAATGGACGGAGGGGGTGGGGGGCTCCGACCTTTCCCTCTCATGCCATCACCTCCTTTCTGAAACTCTGCCCACCACCGACAACTCAGAGGCTCACCAGCCCCACTGAAAAAATTATAGACAATCAAAGAGACTGAAAGGGACTATGCAAAGAATAAAAAGTCACTTGTAAATGTTTTCAATCCTTAGAAATGATGCTAAGAAGCATTCACACCAAGTATGACTCTTCAGAACTGAGCCGGCAATTTATTATGAACTTTTAAAACCGTGTTTTTTCAAAATTCGCGGGCCGATTGGTGTGCTCGTAGTGACCGATTTTGGAACTAAAATCGTGGAACAAAGACGTCACTGTACCATGACGTCGCCAGGCCACCACACGCTCTCATTCGGTGGAGCCACGGCAGCCACGACGTCACGGGCACACTTCCGGTAGCCGTGAAAATCGTCTGCTCGTGCCGCCGCGCGACCCTCTCGGGCAAGCGCGAGCCAGGGCATTGCCTTCGCGCATATGGTTTCAATTTTCCTCTGCCGCCTCCTTCTGTCGGGAGTTCCGGAGCCACTCGCACGGCTCTTCGTGGGCACGCATAGGGCTCGATGCCCATCGCGGCCGTAAAAACGAGCAGTCGCACCTCGAGGTCCGGGTTTATTACTGCTAATTACCACAGATGACAAGCAAAGCAACCCGACGCGCGCCGCAATCCAGGAAGAAGAGACCGGAGAGATGCCGCCACGCCGCCGACGCTGCTGCTGGGGGGCTAGGAGCGACAACAGGAAGTTGCAAAATAAACGTCAGCGGATGACGTTTTCATGGGCGGGGCCCAGTCCCAGAGCTGTTCTCTGTATTTTTTTTTCTGGTGCTTCTCGTGTACAAATTGAGGGGGGAGAGGAGGAGCGCAATTTTTAATCGTCTATATCTTCGCTGTTATTGATGCTAGCTCAAAAATTCTTGCACTGGGGTGACGAGTGATCGAAGGCCTATTTCTCGTCTGCTTTACGTAATCTCAATTAATTTATTGCATAGTACCTTTAAGGGGGAGAGTATGCGTTAGCATTAGGGTTTCCCCGGACGGAGCAGCTGCTGCCGCAGTCGAGTTCAGACCGTAAGGGTGGAACATCATTCGCATGCTTTGGAATATTCTGACATTCGCACCTTCTCTAACTCAAAAAGTCTATTTTTAAAAATTATGTAAATTCTTAGGATAAACACCCTGCATCATATATCAGTGGATACCAGCTCACTGTGGCATTCTAGACAACGAAGAAGCCGATGAAGCGGCCCGCAAATGTCTATAGCATTAGAACTGCAAGAGGATCTCTTCACAAAGTCAGATGCGTCCCATATGGCTAAAAGATATGCCTACGAAGAAAAGAATCAGCTCTGGACCCTTACAAAAACTTCTTTAGACAGTCTATAGACTGTACATATATTTCTGTTTATTAAGTCTGTAGACTCTCCATACACGAACCCTAGAGAAGAGTCTATAGGCAATACAAATACTATATGTACAGTCTATAGACAATCTATAGATTTATGGCCATACACTTTAAGTGGACTTTTGTCTATAGACAGTTTATAGACAATGAGTAGACAAAAATTCGTTTCCTCGACACCTCGTCTACGCAGCGTCTCATTCCGACGCTCCCGAAAACTCAAGCCGGTCCCTTCCGCAGCTGAAGTCACTCCGGGAAGTGGCACGACTTCTTCTAACCGCATCTTCGTTACGACGCTTCTCGAGTCGTGCGGCGCGTCCTTCTGGCGTCTCTTGTACGCGTTCTCTCTTCCTCGCTTCGTTCTGTCGTTGTTGCGTCTCTTTGGCGCACTCCATAACGACTAGAATCCAGTGAAGCGAAGCGTGTGTATATATATATATATATATATATATATATATATATATATATATATATATATATATATATATATATATATATATATATATATATATAGAGAGAGAGAGAGAGAGGGGCGACCTCTCCTCTCCCTCTACCCCAGCGGAGCAGACTGGTGGAGCGAGCGGCGACGGCAGCGCCATCTGTTGGAGCGCGGCTTCGGCGTTGCTAGGCAACGGCGGCTCAAGGTCATTGTACATTTAAGGCGCCAAATCCACACACACACACACACACAAGAGAAGAGAACGAGACAGAGCGTGTGTGCATGTGTGTGCGCGGTTTTGGCGCGTTAAAAGTACAATGATCAATTACCAACTAGCCGAAGAAGTTCTGTTAGGCTCAAGGTCGTTCGTCGTCCATGGCATACGGCATACGGCTGAAGTGCGCGACGAGCCGAAATGGCTCGCTGGCTGGCGTAGTAAAGCTTTCGCTTTAAAAGAAATATCTATAGGAATGCAATAGAGTCAATAAGAGGTATAGGCCATTGTGTATCTTTGTAGCGATAGCTACACTACGTTAACACTTCGAGCCTTCAGCGTGGCACCCCTTGAACTCCGTGGCGGCCTTGGTCACGTGGTGCGGAGCAGCTGCTGCTGCCGGAGGCGCGCCGGCGAAACCGAGTGGGGGGGGGGGGGTGCAGAGGGGAGAGAGTGAATCCAGGGACGAAGATGAAGAAGGAACGCCCAGCGAAACGGAGAGGCGAAAGACTGACTTTGCAGTTCGACTGAGCGAGTTCCACTCGGCCAGCTGTGGCTCTCGCGTCACTCCACGTTTAACCAGAGCTAAACCACAGCCAATTTTTCATAAGGGGAGGTCGCCGCCATACCACTACCCATTTCTCCACTCAATCGGCCCACATTAGATTGCCACCCAGTCTTCCACGCCATCTGGAAGCTTGCTTGTCACCGTCTGAACGCCGCATTTGCAAACAGCTTGCGGGACCGTTTAGGGAGAAGTGAACAGTCCGCGTTGCGACAAATGTGGCTCAGTAGAAACAGTACAAAACATATTCTGCTTGAATACCTGAAGCGTATGGCGACGAGCGTGCGTGCTATGGCATTGATTCATTGTATGGAGTCGCTCAACCAAATGCCTCCAACAATGGACTGCGTGTTAGATCCCTTAGCCTGTTTTACGCAGCTTCTTCGCCGTGTGTGCGAGTTTGACCTTGAACCGAGGAGAAACCGCGTGGCAGCTATGATGTCACTCAGCCGCCGCAGCAGAAACCGAGCGCTCGCCTCTGCGTAGTCACGTGACAACCATGACGTCACTCTACCGCAGCGACGCAGGGTCCGTGCGCTCGCTCCGTCTAGATAGCCTCCGCTGCCCCTGAGCCGGTGTCGACGGATTGCAGGAGCTCTCGACAATTTAACGGCACCAGTCGTCATGGATGATCCAGAGGCTGCCGCACAGAGACGATGAGAGTCATCAAAGCGAAAGTTAATCCTGGTAAACCTTGGCTAAACATCAGTCATTACCACCAAGCAACAACCAAGTCTAGCCAAGCTTTACTAGCCTCAACTTTCAAGCTTTCGCTTTTGGTTACTTGGGTTTAGCCGGGTTACACCTTTGCCTAATTTTTTATCTGCCTATTTAGACGACGCTGGCCTACTCGCTAAAAAACTCCAATATCTCCGTACACCTCACGATTATGCACTTTGTTATCCCCTTTGTAGGACAGTGCACTTCACCATTTAATATCCTGTAGCATTACCCATGGATGCAACTCAGGCCAAATTCAATGCTCATTATTTTTTTTTCTTTTAATTATTAGCATTTTTTTAGTTCTTTACCTCATGATTTTGCGCGCCTCTCTCCTTCCGTCTTTCTATCCCCAATCCCCTTCCCCACGCCGAGTTGCATGTCAGCGAATCTTTCATGCCGGCTCAAATCTTCTCTTCGATAAAAGGGTTTCTGTCTTTTTCTCGTCCATAAAGATTGTGAGGTTTGGGCTTTCTGCACCGGGCGATTAACTCCTTTAAGCATACTTGTGAATATTAGGTTATTCACTATATGAACCTGCTCTAATCGCCTATTCAGTTACTGTGTTCTGGTTCATCTGTACTTAAATAAAATGAAACACCCTTTACAGTGCAGTCACTGGCAAACACGCCCTCCCCACGCTCCTGAACATCAGCTCCGAACACAAATCATTTTCCACATTTGTGAAACACAGCAACCGAGGGAGCTGCCTTCTTTTTTCTCATCTTCTGCCTTCTCCACTTCTCCGACAAGCCCCGCGCTGTCTCGACGAAAGGCAAATATTCCGGGGAGGGGGCACCCGTAATGCTTTCACCGCGCTCCTAAACGGCCCATCAGCTCCAGCAGGAAGCGCCGGAGCCCGGCCACAACGGGCTCGATGCATTATTTGTGTAACGACGTTTCTCTTGGCCGCCGGCCCAGCCTGCGCGCTGCGGGGCTTTGGCCGAACAACAAACTATTAGCTGCCCGCCGACGACCGTTGGCGCCGCCCTATCGGGGGCAACAACAAACAAAACGCCGGTCGTTTGGACGTATACGCGTCGATTTGCGGCCTGACCAATGGTACTACCGCTACCACCTGGCTCTATTCTAATATTGTATTATTGGAATAGTAATTATTGTATTATTGTAGAATATATTGTTTAGCAAGGGAAACTGTATACGCCGCAGTGGGAGGATTCCGGGATAATTTAGACCACGTGGACTTTTTTTTTTTCGTGCGCTCAGAAATTTCCGAACACGGGCGATTTTGACAACGATCGCTCACCACGAGACTATCCTGGAGAGGGGGAACTGTCGTAGTATGTCGTAACGAGAAACTCTAGCGTTTTCTTGTTGACCAGCGAGAATGCTTTCCGTGTGAGCCGATTAGTGCGCTTTCTTGAGAACGTACAGGTCTCTCCAATAAGAAACGGCCCAAAGTTTGAGCATTCGATTAACGATACTCCATAATTATTCGCGACAAGCACTTTTTGCCTGCTTTATAACTAGCTTTCCTCACGGATTATAAAATCGAAAAGCGATTTTAAACTTTAGTAGCGAAATAACCAAAATAGTCGTCTTTTTGTGCGAACTGGTTGTTTCCTTTCATATTAAAGAGACCTGTACAGTCGGCAACCAAACCTTACGGGACGCCTGTTCACGGGAACGAATTTATTCTTCAGGCCATTTACTTCCGCGTCGAAATAAATATTCTTCCGAGCACCCGCATCCCACAAACTTCTGCTGCCGACTGTTGCCATTGCGACCACTACGACCATTGCGGTCATGTGGCCCGGGCGGAGAAGAAATGACATGCTGATCTTGATGTGGGTAAAAATTTTACCCCCCTTCCCCGGGCCGTGGCATTTTAACGCGAGAGCGTTAGTACCCCCATGTCGGACCAAGGTCACGCGACCTTGTGGCGTCATCACAACCTGCCCACCGAATAATAATAATAATAATAATAATAATAATAATAATAATAATAATAATAATAATAATAATAATAATAATAATAATAATAATAATAATTGGTTTTGGGGGAAAGGAAATGGCGCGGTATCTGTCTCATAAATCGTTGGTAAAGGAAGGGATAAAGGAGGGAGTGAAAGAAGAAAGGAAGATAGAGGTGCCGTAGTGGAGGGCTCCGGAATAATTTCGACCACCTGGATTGCCCGTCGGATTGTAAGCAAACTGACCACCGCGGCAGGTTGCTGTTAAATTAATGACCGATCGCGACATCTTGCTCGGGGGAAGCAACCTGGGTCGCACAAGCACCACCGGTGGCAGCACCGGCCATCCGCCAGGAGTGCTATGAGGACTCCCAGCGATTTACGAGTGTAACGAGAAACCAAGACGAAGGACAAAGAATAGATACACGCACCACTGACGCTAACTTCCTAATGAATGCCTCGGACTAGGGCTGCTGACCAGCTGAGGCCGGCAATCACCATCTTCGCTGGCCCCGCGTCTTGTTTGATTGTGCAAATAAACATGTTTCACGAGCAAGAACAAACCTGCTCATGCGTCAGAAAAAAAAAACAGTGAAAGAGAACAAAGGGGAAAAAAGTAGATTCCCCGGTTTGCGGAACTTAGGAAGGCCATCACTCTTTTGGACGTAGAGATAGAAGGCGTGCTAACACATTTATCTTGCAAAGCCGTGATCTGTGCAGCTTCTATTCTATTCTCACGAGTCAACTTATCGCTGCCTCTGTCAACGATTGAGCATTTGCCCAGAAAGAGGAAACAGCTTACAGTGGAAAGCTAGATTACTGCCTGTGTAAGTTTTCATGCTTTGTTTGTGCACCCCTCAGGAAGCCTTTCACTGAGGCACCTACCGGACTGAGCGACATACTACTTGCCACAAGAAAGCGGGATATTATACACAACCATCTCATTGCATTTCACAATATTTTTTTTTCTGGTGGTTGACGGGACATATCAGCTTCTGCGGTAGTTATTCGGCGTGCAAGGTTCTTTTACATAGGACACCTAGTTTCTCCTCCCCGCCGTGGTGACTAAAGAACCCCGATGTGGTTGGACTCAATAATGACCACACGGCGCTCCAATATACGGCATGTCCGGGTTTATCAATGCATGGGTCCAGTTTTGAAACGCAAAAATTTACCCTTCCTTCCAATAGGTCGCCATCCTTCGCGCCTAATGTTGGCGCCAATAGAAGCAAAGGGTGAGAGCGAAGAATCCAGGTGGAAAAAAAATGGCTTAGTGAAACATGTGTAGAGAAAAACGATCTTATCAACGAAAACACGTCCAGTTATAGCAAGTCAATACGAGTTGCATGAAAGATTTTAGCTTTGATAAAATTTTAGGTTGATAAGTGTCTATGTTCTTATTTCTGACATTGGTCAGTGACCAGACTCAGCAGTAAGAAAAGGGCAATAGGAACAAGCAAGTGAGTACATGAACGACTGTACCCCACAAACGAGGGATACACTCTTTCATACACTTTAACGCTTTTTTCATAAAATATGCCATTTAAACTCTTCCCTTGGGAATTCATTTCTCCAGCCACCGCCAGGCCAGTTCTCGTTATTATCATCAGAAAGCCGAGTAGTCAGCAGCTGCATGCAGCAACCTACAATTCTGGTCTTCTGTGCCTGGAACATACGACTGGAACCGCCTTCCCACGTCCAGTGCCTTCATCATAGACACCGACGTATTATAAACAACCACTTATTTGTAACCCTTCTGCTTTTTGCTGACGTTCTTACTTTGTCCCCGTCCCTAAAAGCTTGGGTGGTTGAAAGAAACTAAATGATATAAATTCAATGAAAACGACAGAAGGAAAAGAAACACCACTTTCGATAAGCACAACGCAGCCTCCGAGACGGTAAAGTGCAACATGATTTGTAAACTCACCCATTCTGCGTTTGATCTTCAACCAGGCAACCATGGACATAGTCTGCGTCAGGTACGAGGGCACCTCGAAAGGAGCACCATTCACGAAAAGTCGAGGGAGAGCAAAAAAAAACTAAGAAAAAGTAAGCGCAGTCACATTTATCTTCTTCCGGGCCCTTGGAAGGTCGTAAGGGAATACGCTCCACGCAAGGAACGAGTCCGTGCTGCGCGCTCGCAACGCACCCCCGGCTCACGCCCTCCCGAAGGCACCACGCGGACTCGTCGGTCACGCCCTGCGCGCCTACCCGTATTGCGCGCACTGCACGGAACTACCGCCGACGGATCCTTCTCTCGGGGAGCATCCCTCCGGCCGCTGAGATCACGCCGGAGCGATTTTACGCTGTCACGGAATCACGCCGGTGTCGGGCACACGCGTTCTCGCCGCACGATGGATTTCTCTTGCCTATCGCTGTCTCTCTCTCCCTCTCTCCGCACCTTCGAAGGCCTGAGATGACGCCCGGGAACCACTGCATATAACACGCAAAACGAAGGTGGTGTATGCACCGCGGCTTGTTTTACTTTTTTCTCCCTTCTTCCTTCCTTCCCTCTGGCGAGCGCCTTTGCGGAGCTCCAGGCGCCGAAAGTATAAAATGAAATGCTCGACCGTCCGTGAAGTTTCTTCTTGTCTGCCTCGGCAGCGCACGTTGACTCCAGCGCGATTAGAGCCCCATGCATCAAACATCCATCACAGGCGAGCGAGCTTCACACTCCCCACGTTGGGGCGAGGTTGGTGCTTCCCCTTGAAAATTCAGGCGCGAAAGCAGATTCAGAGGAGGGCAGAGTTCTCCGTGATACATACGGAAATGCGTTCGATATCAAGCTGTGAACGCGGATGCACGTTCCCAAGTGCGTTCGTCGTCGCGCCGATGAAGGCGACAGAGAGGTCGTTTCGTTCTCCACTGGCGTGGTGTCTCGGCGCTGCGGCAACGAAAGAAAAGTCGGTTGTTATCAAAATCGACTCCCGCGGTATAAGCGCTGAGGCGACGGAAAGTGCGCGTCAGTCAGTCATCAATCATCGAAGTGCTGGAGCTGTTTTCCTTCGGCCTTCCCATATCTCCGATGAAGCGAACACGTGCTCCGAAACAACACACGATCGCGCCGCTAGCCACAAGAAACTGCTTCCCAAAAACCATCCGGGGTTTTCTTCGAGTGAACAGAAAGCAAGCGCGTTTTTCGAGGTCAGTTTCTTTCCTGGCGGTAAGGCCACGCCTCCACCCTTCCGTGCATCCGTACCGGCAACACCAGCTCGTTGAAGCGCCGAAAACCGCACCGCTTTTCACACGCAGATTCGCACGAATTCAAGCTTGGCCTGTCGATTGATTCCCTTTGGTCATCGCAGTTTCCCCAGTAACGCAAACTCTAGAGCACTCGCACGCAGACAAACACGAGGACAGTAGCGAGCATTTCACGCGGTGTCGGCGCGCCGGAAACCGCATACACGAGCAGGGTGAAGCGAAGCTTGCCGAACAAAGCTGCTGGCCGCGATGTGACCGCACGATTCCCCGTGGATGACACAACACTGCGTGTCACACTTCACAGGTGGGGGGAAGGCCGGCGGGACGCCCCTAATTCCGATGCCGTCCGTGAACACTGGGACGCGGCGATACACCACAGAGGCGATGTAGATATGAAGAGGCGTCGCTTATGGAAGCACGCCGGCTGCAGCGGCGGCGGCGGTCGCAGCTGGCGTTTCTAAGCCTCGGACGGAAAAGCGTCGGCGGAGCTCGGACCGCAGGTGTTTCAGCAGCGCCGCCGCAAATGCTCGCAGAACGAGCGAGGCGCTCACCACCGCTTCTCCTGCTGCCGCGCCTTGAAGAATCGTCTCCGACGTCGGCGCTCGCTGGATGAGCTTGATAGCTCGCGTTGGAGGAAAATAAAACAGCACAAAAAAGTGTCTGTCGGGGGGGGGGGGGGGGGGGGATGTGGCCGCCTTTGATCGAGACACTTCTTCACGGACGAGGGCTCCTTCTAGCTGGCCGCCGCTGCTCCAATTCTGTCCAGCGCAGACGCCTCGCGCACGAAGTTTTTCGCTCGTCGCCGACGCTGAAGACGCGAGGCACACTGGCGGCGCCGTTCCTTGGCGGCGTCGTCGCTGGGTCGTTGACTGCGAAAGTCGACTCGTCTCCTGCTTCGATGTCACGGTGCATTACGCGGTGGCTTCGCAGGGTATAAATGATAGTTTAGCTGCGTTTAACTCGACACGGACGGTCGCTCCTGCCTCGCTCGAAGTGGCACCGTCGCGTCGAACGCGGAAACACTGGGGAATGCAGGCGCGTGCAGTGGAGTCGATAACGGTCTTTTTCTCGCCTCCCTCCCGCAACAAGCGTCGCAATCTACGCCTAATTGCGCTTGAGGAACAAACCAAATGAAGAAGATAACATTGTCCGTGGAGCCCTAATCAGCCTATACGCGTGGTTCCATTACTGTCCAGGTGCGACATCAATATACGCGCAGATTCTCGCGAACTCGGGTTTCTATCAAACGTAATCGAAGCGCTTTCTCCTCACTAGACGTATCCACAGACTTTGAATGCGAAACGACTGGGAAAACGGCAGAGCGTGGTGGACGTTTTGCTCGACGCTCGCTTCCTCACTCGACAGTCGACACCGAGCGAAACAAGACTAGAGTCTCCGGGAATATCCCACGCGACGGGGCGTCATCGTCATCGAGGAAGTCCACTCACTCACAAGCGCGCGCGCGCGTTGACAAGGGCGCAGCAGCGCCTCGCGTCCAGCGAAGCCCGCACCTCCACCACCACGCGGGATGCCCGGCGCGTCACGTGGCACGCGCGGTGCGGCACAAAGCGTGTTCACCGTGAGCGCGCTGCGCAGAGGAGGTTGGGACGAGCTGTGCGCGCGGCAGCCTCCGGGAAGCAGTCACGACGACGCGCGCTACAGAAGGCAGCGCCGACGCGCCCACAGCTAGCGGACAGGTTGCGAACTCACGGCGACCGGAACTGCGCCTGGAAGCACGCCGCCGCTGCTGCTGCCGTCGGACTCTTTGAGCGTGTGCCTTCAATCGCGAGCATCCCCCATCCTCCTCCTTTCCTTCCCCTCTTTTCGTGCCTACCTAACACCTACCCCCCTCTCCCTCCCCCCTCCTCTTTCCTCGTTTCTGTGGGCCATATCGCGACCACTGCGCTTTGGGCAGCAAAAGAATGGGAAGCCCGCGCAGTACCCACGTCGTCCGTTCGCGTGGAGGACGCGGCGGCAATTCGCGGGGCCCCACCGGTAGGTCCTGGAAGGGGCAAGCACGATTGCTGTGCGCGTTTTGTGTTTCTTTTGTTTCCGCGCTGTTGGCGTGCAGCGATGACTTTTTGCGTTCCCTCTGGTTCGTACTTGCAAGCAGAGGCAAGGAAAAAAAAACAAGACACGTCTTCGCATAACGGTCCGACGCGCGCAGTCGTACTCGTATGTTCTGCGGGCAGGGAGCGATAGATCAAGATGGAACGTTTCAACCAGGAAGTACGGGAGGAAAATACCTCTGCACGTGTTTCCGTTGCATGGAACGCCTTAGGCGGTTCCGCGGTGAGGAATAATTGCATCTAGGAGTGGCTGATAAATGGAAAAGCGTGGGCCTCCCGCCGGAAACGTGGCGAGTCGTGGTCGATACGGATCAATCCATTGCCACCTGTTGCAAGCTTTACTTCGCGGTCGAGTTGGTCTTATCTAGTCGCCGGACACTCCATCAGCACGATGGAAAATGGTTAAGGGTTGCAAGAGAAATCTCAACGAAATCATTATTCTACTTCTTGAAGTGGATATCTAGCTATTGCCTGTGCTCAATGTAAGCCGCGGACAGTGGCGTAGTCGATCAGAAACTGAACTTGTGGAACGTTGAAGAGTGGCCACTCGGGGTATTTGGGAAGTCTGCTGTCCGTGACTGATTAAGTTCTTCGTGCGCCATGGTTCAGTTGTGCAAACAGCGAAGATGTTATGGCATGTCAGCTGCCACTAACAGCAGGATCATGAGAATTACTATATCATGTAATGGAGAAAACGCCAAGTACGTTCGAGCCACGTGTTCGAGAGTTTCCAGACAACTGGATATTGTTCTGGGCCCCGCAGAGCGGCTTGTAGACCATTGCATTTGCATCAGATCTCTTGAGGGCAAGGAATACCTCCATCCTCCCCACTGCATAACTCAGATGAGTCATGGGGGCCACTAGAGTTTAAAACACAGCCCATCAGCAAACACGGGTGGCGAGGAAACTTTTGAGAGGTAAGACACTCCGTAAATTTAGGAAGCAGCCAGTATACTGGCCATTTCTGTGCCTTGCTCTACTACGGCTTCACTGTTGTGTTTGCAGATACTATAGTGTATACACTACGGAACGCTATAGTGTGTATACACTAGCTTCTTCCGTTCTCTCTTGAAGTCTAGGCTAATTCGAGACCTTACTATTCTCTGGTCGCTACAGCGCACTTTTCTGAGGACGTCTACATCCTGAAAGATGCGAGGTTAAGCGCATAGTATGAAATCGATTTCATTTATGTATAGTGTATGTATACACCATACGTACTATAGTGTATACAGAGAGATCGCGAGCTGTGCGCTGGAGAGCGAAGGTGGCGAAACCTTGCGGCAATTGCCGAAATGGAGGCGCATGCGTAGGTTGTGTCTGTGTGGCGAGCATTGTCTTTGAAACCGACGAAGCTACTGTGCGGCCAGGTATCGGTTCCTTCGCCACCGCTCGCCTTATGGACAGGCGTGGTTGAGTCCTTGCGCTCGAAGTTTATTGAAAGGGTTTCTAACGACGCCCCGGACAATGGCCGGCAGTCGGTGTGTGTGTTAGCGAAACGGCCATTTGACCATTCTAAAGGCTGTCTATACTTTGCGCAAACGACACGTCATCCTGTTTGTTCAAGCGTACGACTTACGACACGTGCCAGGGGCTGCCATCCCTCTGATGTGCTGTGCACGCGTCGGCGTGTATACTGGACAGCAATACGGCGTCTGTGCTGCAAGAGTGCATTGCTTCGCTTCAAGCTGGCAGATGTCGCAACTGTTGATATAGTATTATATATGTCTGCGGCCTTCAGAGGTAGTAGATAGCTTTAACCGAGTCCTGAGTTGTTGCGTTATACGCATGACCACACAAAGCCGGGAGTGCATCTCCAGTCCAGCCAGTGCCAGGTCCGCTCGACGACGTACGGCGGGGGTTTCTTATTTTTGTGCTGATGAAGAGCCCATCATCAGCGCTGCTACACACGCACAAAATTCTGAAAGGAACCCTTGAGGTTATGGCATATAGTTTCAAGACTGCGCTGCAGACGCAGACAGGTACGTGGTCAGGTCAGCCTTCATTCGATTAGTTTACGCCGCCATCAAGCCCACTAGAGTGGATAATTTTTTAAAGGTTGTTTATTGTCTCAGCGCATAAAGATGGATGTTCAGAGATGAGATTTAAAGATGCATGTTTGCATTGAAAGCGTTCTGTGAGATCGTGCAAAGCAAAAAAAAAAAAAGGCAAGAACAATGGGCCAATATAAGGATGCACACTTCTTGTTCTCTGTTTAAACAGATGGCGAGATGATTAATATGCAGCCAGGTGCAGGTCTCTCATCAAATTTTTGTTCTTTTTTGTGTGTGGTAACTTGAAACACGAACACAACTAGTGAAGGAGCACTTATCTGCGCACTGCACGCGCACATCTATACGGAATGAGATTCTGTGTACATGCACTACACTTCACTCCATATTTCGTGCGTCTACCACCTTGCGGCTCTGGCCCAGCGCGGAACTTTACTAAATTAGACTTTAGCATCTAGCGCATTGATTTACGAAAAAAAAATGGTAATAAACGTCGCGACAGTATGCAGTCCTTCAGCTTGAAAGACTTGTTAAAAAGAACCCTCCTCCAGACGGCGTCCCTGAAACGAAGCCAATTGACAATTTGCAGCAGTTAAAAAAAGAAAGAAACTGAGCTCCGCGAAAGCAATTGTTGCGCGGGTAGCCTAACCTTTCATCGATTTCAGCGCCAGCGAACATCCTCGTGTGCAATGATTATGGACTTCGATGGGCACACTTTCCGACTACAGGGTCAGCTGATCTGTTAACTCAATATATTTTACGGACATGTACCTCAATAACAGAGAAAGAATTAAGTCACGAAGCAAGGTCAAGTTATCTGAAGTGCGACAATATCACTTGGAAGACGTCAAAGATATGTGCCGGCTGCGCCATCACTATTATTGCGAGGGCACTAAAATTACTGACAAAGCGCGATAAAAAAGATATAAACCAAAAACACGAATACGAAAGCGGGGTGCTCGCGTTCCGCTGTTCACAGGCGCGTCATAAAAACACATCAAAAATAATGTGCTAGAATTTCAAGGCCCCACTTAGCAGCAGGCACACGAAGCGCCGAAGACTGCCTAGTCCTCCTGTCCCGAAATCGCTCCGCCCTCCCCGATCGGAATGTCAAATGATCGGACGCCATTCTCTCCGCGCGCTTTCCTGACAACGGCCAATCTGGCGCATTCGCGCAGAACGCCCTGACCTTGCTTCCCGCACAGCGCGCTTCGCTGCGGGCACGGGTCTGGCAGGCGGACCAAAAAAAAAGAAATGAAAACGGGGAAATGCGTTCAGATATGCGCCCGCAATACTGCATACAGCGTGACGGCTCCCAGACCTATAATTGGGTTGACACGACTCAGTTTTTATTGTTTTTATTTTTTTTCTTCCACCTGTCCGAAGTGAAATCTCTCGCTCTCTTTCTGAATAACGGTAAATTATTATTATTATTATTTATAGACACTGTGAGCCTATACAGGCTCATACAGGAGTGGGTCACAAGGCAAACACGGTGCAGGGTAAAATAACAGCAGAAAATACGAGACATGTCAGTGATTATTTCCGAGTAAAAATAACAAAAAGGCAAGCACAAAAAGAGCGCAAAGTGTGGTGCAGATAATGCTAGGCAACAGTCAAGGAAAAGAAGGAAAAAAATTCCAGTTCAGTTAATAATGCGCCGCGGAGAAACAGAAGCAAGCTTAATAAGAGCCCAAACAAGACAGGGCAAAGCACGCAATGCTACGTGAAAGAGTCAACAGCAAACCGTTGATTCGACTGCGACAAAAAAAAAAACAAACATTCAAATGCGCAGATGAAAGGAGCACAAAACAATAGCAGGTAGACCTACTCATGAAAAAGTGAACTAATCTTACTTTCAAACAAACCAGCCGAGTCAACATTCACAATCTCTTCTGGCAGACGGTTTCATGTTTCAATGGCAGAAGGAACAAATTAATATTTAAATGTGTCACACCACGCAAAGGATGGCCTGATGCACTTACGATGATTTGTTCGGTCGGAATGTTGGAAGACTGACATGATATATTTTGCACCATATCAGATTACTAACGAGGCAAATCGCGTCCTTGGTTACTTTCGACGAACCCTGCGACTAGCACCCCCATCAGTGAAATCCCTTGCTTACTTAACACTTATCCGTCCCAAATTAGAATATGCATGCGCGATCTGGGACCCCCATCAAAATAACCTTTCCACTACTCACCAATCTGTACAGAATCGCTCAGCTCGTTTCATTTTCTCAGCCTTTTCTTATCATGTAAGTGTAACTGAACTAAAACGCAATGCTCATCTCAACAACTTTAGCGAACCGCCGAAAAATTCCAGACTGTGTCTGTTCTATAAATTCTATCATCATCCACATCTCAACTCCATTATCAGCCCCGCACATCGCGTCTCCAATCGCACAAAGTCTACCCTCCCCCTGCCCGCACTTCTGCGCATCTGTCATCATTTTTCGTTCAAACAGCGAGGGACTGGAATGACCTGCCAAACGCCATCGTTGATCAGATCGACTCATCGTCATTCAGATCGTCCATAGAAGAAATTTACTGCTGAAGTTCCACCCCCTCATGTAATACCCCTTCAATGTGGCATTTGAGTTACTAATAAATAAATGAATAAATAAATAAATAAATGTAGGATATAAAAATTCGCGCATATTTATTAACTCCACTGCCTATCTTCTCGAGGACCGCATTTCCGTATCAAGGTGCTTTCTTACCTGCGGGTATCTACAATAAGCGTCACGAAATGCAGAGGCACCAGAATACGTGCCATCACCTCCAAATGTTCACGGATCACGGGAATTGCTGAAGTAAGCCTACAGGTGGTCCCCGCGGACGGACTAAGAGCTCCTGTGATTGACTCGCACACGTGCGAGTTTTTCCGATGCCTGTAGGCTGCGAGGAGGTCAGGTTGATTCCCAGAAGAACAGGGAGCAAGGGTGGGCCACACTACGAAGAATTGAAAGTGGGTTTCGTGCAGAAGCGAAAGGAAGCCGTCACCAGCGTTCCCTTCAACTGATGAGCGCATTTGTTGGAAGCGCAGGAGTATATCGAAAAGGCGTGCGCGCAAATCGCATCACCTGATTACACAATTGAAAGATGATGGTGATAGCGAATTTTTTTATGTCGCAACGGCATCTGCGGCCAAATAGCGCCATGGCACAAGGTATTTTCATTTGCTCAAGGTGGAGTCAAAGACTGATTTCCATAGCATTTCACCCTGAATAGGCCGAGCACCAGGCCAGGGGAAAGCTTGTACCCATTGCATCACCGGTGAGTACCCGGCGGCCCTAACAAAAATGGTCTAAAGACAGTCTATGGACTTCTTATAGACTATTCTCTTCCTATAGATATTTCCTTTTTTGTCTATTCATAGTCTATGGACTGTCTATAGAGAAAAGTCTACTAAAAGTGTACGGCCATAAATCTATAGATTGTTTGTAGACTGTCTATAGGACTTGTGCTTATATACTGTTCTCTAGGGTTTGTCTATAGAGAGTTTATAGACTTTATAGACAGAAGCCTGTGGACAGCCTATAAGCTGTCTGAAGAAATTTTTGTAAAGGGCCACCGCTGGTCCTTAAGGGTAACGGATTGGATTCCCAGAGAAAGTAAGCGTAGCAGGGGGCGGCAGAAGGTTAGGTGGGCGGATGAGATTAAGAAGTTTGCAGGCAAAGGGTGGATGCAGCTGGCAAAGGATAGGGTTAATTGGAGAGACATGGGAGAGGCCTTTGCCTGCAGTGGGTGTAGTAAGGCTGATGATGATGATGATGACGATGACTGGGGATCGAGCCCCGCACCTCCCGCATGTGAGGCCGATGCTCATCCACTAGGCCACCGCTGCGGCCACTTAATTTAAAGAGAGCGATGTATAACACGCATTCAGTCCTTCAGTCTGTATTGCGGTATCGCAAAACATTATTCTCCGAGAAAGAGACACACCTGTTTACGGGCTAACCTAACAAAAAGAAGAGAACAGAATTAAGAAAACAGAGGGGGGGGATGTCAGACTACACGCAATATGTGTGGGCTGAAAACTATATCCGAAAAGTCTACCACTTCCTCTCGTGCCGGTCGATATGAGCAACACCAGGTGGCTTGTTTCGCATCCTTGCTTGATCTTTGAACGGTAGCGTGCGTTACTATGCCTGCCCGGCAACAGTAGAAGGGTACCGAAAAGGCAGAAGGAAACGGGACTGAATGCCACAGTCCAATGAGTAGCGGGGTCCCCTCACACACACACTCGGTCAATTCATCCCTGCAACAACGTTGACACGGTGCCTGATGTCATGGCAATGCAGCTGTCACCCCGTGATTTGCGGTGTGACTTGGAAGCGGCGACAACTTGCCTCACACTTCGCATGGATGTTAGGCAGCTCGGGTTTTGGTCACGGAGTTTGGTGTTGGACTTACTGGACTTGCGTGCGCTGCGGCCACCCCTAGCACGGCTCATCACATCCATATATATGCTAGGAAGTTATGGGGTCTGCGTATGTGCCGCAGTTGATGTTTCAGCAAGAAAGTTTTCTCCCACTCTCATCGTTAAATTTTTCTCGGCATTGGCGTTTCACGCTTAACTGCAGCAGGCTTTCTAGGGCGTCTCGCGATGATTATGGAAGTCCTAACCCTGTATACAGAGAGTGACAATATTTCTAAGTTTCTGATGAAAAGTGAAAGCGCCATTGCTGTTAATCCACCGTGCGTTGCGCTGAGCCATCTGCACCCTTCAGGTGGTGTGTGCAGCGTATATCGAGTTGAAACAGGTGACATCAACGCGAGCACGTACCCTAACATCACCGAAGAAAAAGCCCAAGACACTACGAGTGATGTATAGGGAATTAAGCGGTTGTTTGGAGCAATGACCTGTATACCCCTGCAGCGATTCAAGATTCCGATCGGGAATAATAAGACATGCACACTCGCAGGTTCTAGGACTGTGCCTACGCGTCTGATGACCCCTGAATAAAAACCTCGATCCTCTCCTTTTTTTTTTCATGCCATAGCATTATAAGCCACATGGGGCCAAAGTGAGTCGTCGATAATAAAATTCGTCCATTAGCTGAAGGGAGGTGACGTCACCAGGCCGGATGTGACGTCACTTCCGACAAGGCATCAACGGCTTCTAATGATATCGCATTGCCAACACATAATGGAGTTAGGTGCCCCTGTGTTTACTGCGACAGCATGTATTTTGGCATGATTCCCTCCTTAAGCTCGCTCTTCGTTCACGATATGACGACCCGACCCGAAAGACGCGGGTTCGATCCCGGCCGCGGCGGTCGAATTTCGATGGAGGCGAAATTCTAGAGGCCCGTGTACTGTTCGATGTCAGTGCACGTTAAAGAACCCCAGGCGGTCGAAATCTCCGGAGCCCTCCACTACGGCGTCCCTCATAGCCTGAGTCCCATGAACCAAAGCATGTTACGGCGGAAAACCTCCGCTCTCCCCGAGAATCTTGATTGGTTCGGTCGTCGACGCCATGATAAGCGTATAGATGACGCCTATAAAAGGGACAAGACTGGTGATCATCGTGTTTTAAGTAGTGTGCGTCCTCATTTCAGCCCTCAATCCTTCGCGGTGACCGGCTGGAGGTGGAATGGGCGAAACATTCGGGTGGGGGGAAGGGGGCATGACGGGTCAATTCTGTAGAGGATGTTGGATGGGTGCGCCAGTGGGGCTGCAATTTGAGCTAACGAGGCGTGCCCGTACATCGACGCATAAATTTGCATGTATGCGTGCAGGAATACAGGTTGCCGGGCGAGGCAATAAAGAGATGGGCCATTTGCAGCATTAGGGAGGGCCGTTCGCGCCAAGCTCGCATCGGGCGAGTATGCGAAAATATTGATGCACACACATAAACAGAAAAAGAAAGCAGACGGCGCATATTGACCTGTTTATAGAGACAGGCTTGCAGAAGCGACAGGTGAGTGCATGGTATTCTGGGGCACGATAAAAACAAATACAACAAGGGCAAAATAAAGAGACTGGCTGGCTTGAAATATGTGTCAGAAGAATGACATAGCCTTCAAACAAACGCGCCCTTATTTTTTTCATTCTTCAAAGCCTTCCAGCCCACAGAAACAACTATCTCTACGAAACAGTTAACTAGCCGCGCAGTCTCCGTACTCTTGACCAGCCTTAATATATAATAGTTACCGCGCTTCGCTTTCTGTGTAGCATAGATATCACCGTACGCTATCACATGATGTAGTAACCCGGGGAGGGGGGGGGGGGACGCGCTTCCTCCTATTTACATTTTGTGACTGGGCTCCAAGGTTACCGCCGGACACTCACTCCTGAGTTTGTTTTTTTAAGTTCCTCCATTACTGCCACCGTCTTCGTCCGCGCGAGGTCGTGTGCGGAGAAAATTGTTACACAACCCGCGTACCAACTCCGCCACCGACCTAGAGTTGCTGATATGCAGAAGCACATACAGGAACACTACACCGACTCCGTTGCTAGCGCCATCCATCGGGCGCGTCTCGAACCCGTATTGCTCTAAGCGCGCCAACCAGAGGCACCATGCGTTTGTCGGGAGTAAAGCCCCTTGATAACGCCTAGCAACATCTAGCGCGCAGTGCGCTGCCAGCATGTCATATGCGACACGCCGTGGCAAAAAGTGTGTGCAACCTATTCATGCTTGTTGTTTATGCCTAAGCCTATCTATCGCCGTTCGTTACACATCGAAACATTTCTTGATCCCCTTCGATTCCGATATCATCATCGTCAGCCTGACTACACCCACTGCAGGGCAAATGACTCTCCCATGTCTCTCCAATTAACCCGGTCCTTTGCCAGCTGCGCCCACCCTATTGCCTGCGAACTTATTAATCTCATCCGCTCACATAACCTTCTGCGGCCCCCTGCTACGCTTGCATTCTCTTAGAATCCACTCCGTTACCCTCAAACAGCAGCGGTTATCTTGCCTTCGCATTACATGCGCAGCCCAAGCCCATTTCTTCCTCTTGATTTCGACTAGGATGTCATTAACCCGAGTTTGTTCCCTCACCCACTCTGCCCGCTTCCGGTCTCTTAACGTTACTGCTATCATTTTTCTTTCCATGGCTCGACTCTGTGATGTCACTGACATCAGTAGTCACAGGCTAGACGCCCCGAAATCACTACCTTACCAGAGCAGTACTGTCGCGCTCTGCTGTGAGCACAGCACTAACATTGTTTGTCAACTTTTCTCCTAGCACACAGGTTACACTGGCGCACTAATACCGACAGTTCGACAGAACCGTGACACTACGCTTGCACACGCTTCCACAGACGCGCGCACTGGGTCTCCTTTACTCACAAACACGCACCTACGGTCTGTTGTTCGCTTGAACGTGCTGGGTTATAAAGCTCGTTACGCCGACGATGGCATCGCGTTGCGTTGGTTGCATTCCGGCAGGCTTTGGTCCTCGTCACTGCCGTAATCAGCGACGGAATGTCGCTCAAATCCTCCCTAAAAGAGCCCCTCGATAGTCCCCGCGACAAACCTTCCCCTCTGTGATTATTTCTCTGGCTCTCCCTCCGTCACCTCGGCGTCTCTAGTGCGAGGGGAACTTGGGTGTTCACGGAAGCGCAGCAACCCTGCACAACCAGAGTGAAAGGCCGACCCGCGTGATGTCCTCCGGACACCGGTAGAGGCAGCAGCGCTCGTCAATTTTCCCTCGTGGGACACATGCCCCCAACGCCGCGTCCCCGCCACCGGCTCTCATCACCGACGGGGAAGCGTCTCTCAAGGCGCCGCCATTGTCCCCGCCGCCGCATCAAACTCTGCCCTGCCGTCGCCGCGACGACGAGTAGGCGTGCTCGCCGATGCAGGAGCCCAGCTCAGACCGCGGGGCACACAAAGGCCAGCTGCTGTGCGTGCGCTTCGTCCTGACAATTCCGTGCAGCACTGGGAGAGCTGAGGTGCAAGCCTGCAGAGAGCGGGCTAGGCTTGCGAGTCAGCAGGCTGCCCCAACGCGTACTGCAATGCAACTCCTGACTTGTATGTTAGGCCGGACGGTCCGATGGCCAAAAAAAAAAAAAAACGTACAGGTGTGGACAAAAGTAAACGGAGCACGCCATTGCCTTCTAACATTTTTCATGCGTTGCCTAATTAAAACTGAGAAGTGTGGTATACGCAGGCTGGTTATGGACGCTAGTGCGCTTTCTCATGAACGAACAATGTTTCTTCATGTCCAATAAGGAATAATAATAATAATAATAATAATAATAATTGGTTTTTTGGGGAAAGGAAATGGCGCAGTATCTGTCTCATATCGTTGGACACCTGAACCGCGCCGTAAGGGAAGGGATAAAGGAGGGAGTGAAAGAAGAAAGGAAGAGAGAGGTGCCGTAGTGGAGGGCTCCGGAATAATTTCGACCACCTGGGGATCTTTAACGTGCACTGACATCGCACAGCACACGGGCGCCTTAGCGTTTTTCCTCCATAAAAACGCAGCCGCCGCGGTCGGGTTCGAACCCGGGAACTCCGGATCAGTAGTCGAGCGCCCTAACCACTGAGCCACCGCGGCGGGTCCAATAAGGAAGGTGCCATTCTAATCAGAACAGAACTGCGTGCTCTGTTTACTTCTGTCCGCACCTGTACAGCTAGCTGTATCTGTGAGCCATCTGTCGTCGCTGGTACTCTAGTGACAAATACCATCGTTCTATCAAATGCATTACATTATATATTTTTTGCAACTATTTTTGTAACAGTTCTACTGTGGATGCGTATGTGGAGGGTCCTGGAAGGATTGCTTCTCCGGTATGCTATATGAATGCTATATCCGCGAACAATGCAGTCAGAGGCTGGTCGTGCCTTGTTGTTACAACAAATGCATCGCAATGGGTTGGCACTGCCTTGACAACACTGTCTTTGCGTACGCGAGAGTTATCGCTCCCAAAGACGCTCTCAGAACCAAAACGAGGCGCGGCCTTTTATTTTTTTAACGCGACAGCGTTAAGGGCCCCGTGTCGCAGAAAAGCCGGTGTCGTCGGCGTCGGCGGCGTTGGCCGTCGGCGAAAAATGGAGAATCTCGGTGGACACCTGAAACGCGCCGTAATGGAAGGTATTTTCCTTCCCTTACAGCGCGGTATGGGTGTCCAGAGAGAATTGTGGGACAGGCGTCATTTCCTTTCCTTAAAACCAATTTTCATTTCATTTTCCTTCAATTACGGCCCGGTTCGGGTGTCCACCGAGATATGTGAGACAGGCGTCCTTTCCTTAAATTGTCCAACGGGCCACGCGTCGCGCCGAACGGGCGATGGCGTTCCGTGCACTCCTTGGCAACGCCTGAACACGCTGTCCCGTCTCACTCTTAAAGACGAAGCTTAAGAGTCCTCCAATTTTTTTTTTCATTGCATTTCGAAGAGCGCTTTATGCTGGGGTCCGGTTGGCCCCGCATGATAAGATTTGGTGTTGTGTTTTCCATCCACCGTAAAGCGACAGACTAGCAACAATAATTAAGCTGGGTTGGCCAACGTACAGGAATTATTTACACATATATCAAGCAGCTAAATGATCCACTAATGACTACGTGCTTAGCAAATTAAGTATGGCTTACAGAGAACGTGTACCAAAGTCCTGGGTTATGAAATGCGGCCAAGCGTTCTCACGCTCCCTCGAGATAAGAAATGTGCCGTCGGATCAACGAGACACCACGTGCTAAGACAGTACAGTGCACTCCGTCTGAAACTGTTCTCGTCCTCTCTAATTGGACCGTGGGAGAGCTGTGTACGCTCAACAAGCAGTGCATGGAACTATCAGCGGGGCGAGGCGCAAGCATTAGCGCAGCGTCTCGTCTTGGCGCGGGTTCATATATCCGACGACGACGCGGAGGGCAAGGGGGGAGAGGAAGACGAGACGAACTTCCGCTCCCGTGGTTCGTGCGCGCCTTGGAAGGCGGTGATAAGCGGCCGGAGAGCTGGAGCGCCCCGAGACACGCAGTGGTGGCATGCAAAATTACTCCGGCGCATCGCAGGCAGTCCACGGGGGCGCAGAAAAGGGGTGGATGACGGTGGCACATTTGATCTATGAACTGCATACTCAGGCATGCTGAAAATGAGTTGAATTACGCTTTCATACAAACTAGCCCACTAATAAGGCTCTTAGTGAACTCAATCACAAGTATCCCCAAGCGCTGTTTTTCTTACCCTTTCTTTCTCCTTCTTTTTCTCGGCAGCATCTCTCTCTTTTGAGACACCATCACGTTTTCATCCGCAACTTCAAAGAAGCTGTTGCGAGTGAAGTTTCGTGAAAAAATTTGAAATTACCGAATTCTGGAAACTATAGAAGACATTCCAGGACAATTGATCCCATTTCTTTTATGTTGTTCTCATTCTTATCTCTATTTCATAATTATTTTTGTCACCATAAATACCATGGGAATTAATCGTTGTTTTAGGGCGGCGTAGGAGACATATATTCAACTTGTTTCCCTCTAGCTTGCGATCACGGTTTGAATAATAATAATAATTGGTTTTTGGGGAAAGGAAATGGCGCAGTATCTGTCTCATATATCGTTGGACACCTGAACCGCGCCGTAAGGGATGGGATAAAGGAGGGAATGAAAGAACAAAGGAAGAAGGAGGTGCCGTAGTGGAGGGCTCCGGAATAATTTCGACCACCTGGGGATCTTTAACGTGCACTGACATCGCACAGCACACGGGCGCCTTAGCGTTTTGCCTCCACAAAAACGCAGCCGCCGCGGTCGGGTTCGAACCCGGGAACTCCGGATCAGTAGTCGCGCGCCCTAACCACTGAGCCACCGCGGTGGGTCACGGTTTGCTTGCGGTTTGATTTTCACCTCCCATACTGCGCTCCTAACGAAACATCAACTAAACCTGGACGGCTTATTTCGATGCACATTGCAGGTTGGTAAAGAGCAGGAGGACGCCTTGACTGCGCGCAGGTGCGTTTCGAATTGTCCCACGCATGCGCACTAAGCCGCATGTCTGGGATCCTCCAAGAGAAACGCTGCTGCCGCAATCCAGCGGGCATGTGGCTGCGCACAGAATGATATAATTTGAAAAGGCGTACACATAGCCATACGCTATAAACCTATCGACCCAACGCCGCAAGGGGCACGTTCACCCTGCTCTGCTTCAACGCTCCTGGAGGGAGAGATAAAAGGAGTACGCTAACGGTAATGCTTCGTTTAATTGCCGTGCTTGTAAGGAGCGCGTGTCACGTCAAATTATTTCTTCATTTTTGTATTCGCTGCACTAGCGCAAAAACTGGTGCCCGCGCTCTCAAACACGGCGCCGAGTAGACGTGCAAAGATTGAAAAAAAAAAAAAAGCACCCGAAAGTGACAGGCGAGACACGTTTCCCGGAACCTCACTTTCCTGAGCCGTCAGGAGGGTGCAGTTAAAATACTTTAGCGCTAAAACAAAAACAAAGAAAACAGGTACGTGTAAGAGGACGGAAAACCTCTAGTTGACAGGCTATCAATGGCTAAAAGACAAGCGAAGGGTGCTCCCTCCCCCTCTCCCGGGAAAGGGAAAGAGAGAGAGGGACGGAGAGTGAAGAGAACAGGGGTTGTCACTGTCGCCTGGCTGAAGCGTAACGAGCAGCACTGAGGCACAAAAGAAAAGGAAAATACAAAAAAACTAAACCAAGTTCGTCCGGATACAGGGATTCCGCGGCGTCATGGATAGTCGCTGTTAATGCACGGTCGTGCATGCGAATGCCCGGCCCGCATTACAAGCGGTCAAAAGAAGGATGTCACGCGACTTCGCGTTCTGTTCGTGAAGAAACGACAGGCGGGGATTTGCAGGCCCCAGTTTGGAAATCTCGTTATCTAGAAAGGAAGGCCCCTGTTTCGGCTGACACGTTACGCGATATGTAGGCGGCTTAAGCGGAAATCCCCAGCTTAGCACGCTGCTATAAGCAGCGACGTATAGGCACCACAGTTAAGGCATACAAAAAGGCAAAGGCACATTAATTGAACAAACCGAGGATTTGACACGCGCATTAGTTAACAAGGGTTTGCTTGTGGTACAGGATTATAGCGTCCGTATAATGTAACACATTTACTTATTTATTTAGCCACAAACCATTTCTGGTATTACAGCGGACGGAGTGGTAATAAAGCACAACCAGAAATGGTAACACGCATATCCAAAAATTCTGGACAAGTGCATTTTTCAACGGGGAAAGTATGTATGTACGCCATTTTTTTTTATTCATATCGTAAGAATCCACTGTAACAATAAATATATCTGGAGATCTCCCCTCGGCTGGCTTGCATTTTTTTTGCTATTAACTCTTTTGCTATCGTCGAAAACGTTCCCGATCGGTTTTTTTATGGCTGTGTTAACTGCTCCGTGCGAGGGATGGAAAAACTTTAAAAAAGAAAGATTTTGCTACGCATCGAAAGAATCGACTATTGCCTTCATTATTTCCAGAAGGGTACAGTCGCGAGTCGCACCAGAGAGGCAGACAGCAACGCTCGGCGCTGCGATCACGAACACGCCCATAACAAAAGTGCCAGGTGTGTTCGCAACGCACGGCGCCGCGTCAGCTGCACGGTGCGATTTTCGCTGCACTGGTGACGTCATTGTTGTAGTCTTTTTTTTTTTTACTCGCGACTGTACGTTACAATATTCCACGGTTGCCTCAATATTAAACCTGATGGTCAAGAACCCTGGGCCTGAAGTCAGTGGCCAGTGTAGAAACAAAAATACTAAAGATTGCAAAGTCGCTACAAACATCGAGGCGCTGAGATTTGTAATATTTGCCGCGTTGAATTCCAGGGATTATGATAAATGTTGTGAAACAGCTCCAATTCAAATCTTTTTCGTCTTGTCTCTGGGGGCTCCCATTCCACTACCTGCTTTACATGTCTTATGTTTACCTCTGCTCACTCTTAAAAGCTTGTTTTTGTCGAGATTTGTAGCTGAGCCCAAATTTAATTGAATACTGAAAAATCCCACCAAGCAATACGTTATGCTGAACATATGAGGGGCTTCTGCGTGGTCGAAAGGCTTCTGTTGAGATCTCCGTTTCGTAACAAAATTAATACGTACGGGATGTCATTCACAAAACTGTTACGCTTTAAATAAAATTAAGACAGGGAATAAACGGAAGAAGAAAACATAAAAAGAACCAAAACAACGCTGGAACAAAGCCATCGATGTTTGCTTCCAGTGTTCGGCTCTCAAGAGACAGAGCAAGCACGTCTTCTTTGGAATACTCATAGTTTTTCGATTAAAGTCAGAGCTTTCCTTTTCGACATGTCTCTCCGTTCAGACAAATGTAAAATAAAAATAAAATATAAAACGTGTTTGTGCTTATGGGGTAAAGGCTGTGAGCCTAAACTTATACTCCACGCGACAGGAAGCCCTCCAACAGCTTTTAACGTCCATTTTCAGGACGATGTATACGTAGTCCTTTCTCGAGAGCACGAACCACTGACGGCGGAGTGTGAAAACATATGCACGCGAAGCTGGCAACGCGTTCAAAACAGAAGCATTAGTAATAAATCGACTTAAGGCGCGGGAGTTCCTGAAGTCCAAAAGGAAAAAATAAACACTCTTTATTCAAAAGCTGGTCAGCTGTCTTGGCTTGCTTAGCGTCGCTGGTTCAACACGATTTATTGGGCATACACATAAGCGTGCAAAAAGACACAACAAAAAAAAATCTAGGCTTTTATCGAAACTGATTAAGAAAATTTGGAAATGTATACCAGCAAGCGAGCAACCCGAATTCACCATGCACGAAAGAAAGGCTCCGCAGGTCAAGCAGTTATATGTTGTGGTTGTTAGTGGCTCTTTATTAATAAAATAACAATGGAAGGAAAAGATGTTGCTAGCAGCGGAATCTCATCGAAACCTTGAAGCACCTGAGCTGCGGCTAGCGGGAATAAAAGGACAGGGAGAGAGGGGGGGGGGGGGAAGCGATAGTAAGAAAGGATAGGGGTAGGGGGTAATATACACTATGTACAAATAAATAATATGAAATAAATGTAGGGTGCTAGGCGGCGCATGATAGGAGCACTCGGTGCACGGGCGTGCAAATTGCTTAGTGGGGGGATGATTTATAAAGGAGTTGCATCGAGCCTGCCTTAGGGTTGTTGGAGAGGCATATTTCGAAGGAATACCCCCACTCCAGTTTCGAAATAGTTTTCGGCGCAAAGTTGGGAGGAGAGCGCGCCGGTGATGATGGCTATAAAAGCACGTCGGCCAGCTTTTAGCTAAAGATGCGCCCGCTTCCACGCGTCACAGTAGGACAAGTAGGAGAGACCGTGCGGCGGCTTCCCTGTTTCTTTTCTTCTTTTTTTTTTTTGCGGGGCACCCACGTTACTCGACCTATGAGCGCGAGGTTCATCGGGGCAGAGCCTCAGCCGTGACAAGAATAGCGCATATCGAGGCGAGCAGCGCGGCCGGAGCTGCTGCTGACTCACAGCCGGCGCGGTCTGCGCCGCGGGCTAGCGCGGCGGAATGCGCAAAGGTCCGACGGAAGGGTTGCTTTCCTGTCGTCGTGCCGTTGTCGCTGCCAGGCTGTGAGACACGCGATCCCGCAGCCAAGTTGCCGATGCTATTCTGGAAATGGCTCCATTCGTTGACGGGAAGGAAGCGAAGGCGTGGCAACACGTATACAGATTGCAGAAAATCGTTGAAGCCGGAATTTAATCTCCGCGACGACGACGTGACTATGTAAGAGGGGAGTAAGAAAGGAAGGAAGGAAGGAAGGAAGGAAGGAAGGAAGGAAGGAAGGAAGGAAGGAAGGAAGGAAGGAAGGAAGGAAAGAAAGAAAGAAAGAAAGAAAGGAAGGAAGGAAGGAAAGAAAGACAGGAAGGAAGGAAGGAAGGAAAGAAAGAAAGAAAGAAAGAAAGACAGGAAGGAAGGAAGGAAGGAAAGAAAGAAAGAAAGAAAGAAAGACAGGAAGGAAGGAAGGAAGGAAGGAAAGAAAGAAAGAAAGACAGGAAGGAAGGAAGGAAGGAAGGAAGGAAAGAAAGAAAGACAGGAAGGAAGGAAGGAAGGAAGGAAGGAAGGAAGGAAGGAAGGAAAGAAAGAAAGAAAGAAAGAAAGAAAGAAAGACAGGAAGGAAGGAAGGAAGGAAAGAAAGAAAGAAAGACAGGAAGGAAGGAAGGAAGGAAAGAAAGAAAGAAAGAAAGGAAGGAAGGAAGGAAGGAAGGAAGGAAGGAAGGAAAGAAAGAAAGACAGGAAGGAAGGAAGGAAGGAAGGAAGGGGGAGCGAGAGATAAAGCCCGTCAGAAAGTAAGAAAGAAAGTAGAAAAGAAAGAAGGAAAAAAAGCCAGAAATAATGAATGAGGGAAGCTGGAAGAAAGAAAAACAGAAACAAAGAAATGAGGGAGGGAGGGAGGGAGGGAGGGAGGGAGGGAGGGAGGGAGGGAGGGAGGGAGGGAGGGAGGGCATGTGCATATTATGATGAGCTCCGTATTAGTTCCCTTACTTGCTTCGCACTTGAGTGATATGTTTCAAGTGTGATGTTTAAATTTGATAAGCCAACTCAAATAATCCAGCCCCATCAAACTGTCGTAGCACTACTCCATACTACTCCGGCCAGCCACTTCCACGCAATGTACTGGGCTGGACTTATTTCCCGCGTGTGGCTGCTACGACAAAATCAAATTGAGTAACGTTTTGAGACGCGCAGAAGTGAACAGGGCGGAGAGTACTTTACAGAATTCAAGTGGCACTGCTTCAGCGATCGAGAAAGTATATAGTCCGCACACTCGCGATGATTCAAGGCTTCTGCGAGCAGCGAGCCAGCGAAAACCCATAAAATATCGACCCGGGACAACCACAAAAGTACCAGAAGAGACATAAAGCACGCTCCTACAACGCAAGAAACACACATCATATTCACTGCGTGCTTAAAGGGCGTATTCAGAGAACTGGAGAGAGATGAGTAGGGGAGAAAAGTTTTTGGAAGATACCTTAGTAATATCAGATTCACTGATGGCATTGCCTTGCTAAGTAACTCAATGGACGAACTGCAAAGCATGATCAAAAATCCAGACAGGCAAAGTAGAAAGGTTTTTCTGAAAGTTAATTTCATCACCATCATCAGCACCAGCCTGAATGCACGGCAAACTCAGCCTCACTGCAAGGCAAAGGCCTCTCCCATACCTCTCCAATTAACCCTGTCCTGTGCCCCCCTATCCCCGCAGACTTCTTAATCTCATATTAATACGAAGTTAATATGAAGAAATATTCAATAGTCTCGGAAGAGCACAGCAGAAGGGCACAGCGGAAGGGCACAGTACCGAATGACACCAAAGGGCCAATTGACCATGTCCGCTGACCTTTTCCGCATTCAGACATAGCTTGTCTCCCCTCGTCCCAACCCCTGCTTACCGCAAGTAACGTGACGCACTTAGTAATGCTCAACCAGCTCTCGAGAAGCGTCGGCCGTCTCACAAACAGATTGCCACCTTTAACAGAAACGCAGACCAGCAAACTGGGATCAACGCACTCACTCACAGTAGGGTGCCTCGATGGAGCGTTCAGGGGCGCGGAAGGCGTGCAACAACCCCTAAATCTTCCGCCGCGGCCGTAAGCAGTTGCCGCAGCCAGATACTCTGTCTCAATGAAACCGCGCAGCGTTCGTGACTGCTAACGCTCGTCGCCAATCAGAGAACGAGTTCCACAAAGCCGGTAAGGGATAAAGAGATAGCAAGAGAAGTGCTGGCGCCAGACAACCGTACATATTGAATTTAAAAAACAACAACTAATCTTTATAACAGGGGGATCCAATCGATTAGGCGGATAGGAGACCAGTGCGAATGCGCAGAGTAATAATGCCTCCAGGGTTATTGTACCGCGCTTGCGCATTGGCACCCTGCTTTTCCCCTATCCCCCTAACCGATAGGTTCCTTTTACTCTAAAGTTCTCTATTCTCTACTGAAGACTGTTCGTATCTGGCTGACAAATCCACGACGCGTATCTCTGTTCATATCAGCTGCGATTGGTGGAAGCGAAGGCACTGGTTAATCAGGAACCTGAACTCAGAAGCGCTCGACGCTTTCGAGGCCTCAGACAGCACATGTACTTTAAGTTGAACAAAATTACTTTGTACTATATTTTATGGTGCTGTTGAGTGAGTGGAGTTGAGTGAAGTTGAGTTCAGTGTAGTTGAGTGCAGTTAAGTGGAGTTGCTGTGGTGTGGTGCGGTGCGGTGTGGTAGTAACGGTTGTAACTGGCTGATGAATCCGACGCTCTATGTCTGTCTGTCACAGGAGGCGGCGCAGAAGTATACGGCGGCTTTGTTAGCCCAATGGAAAAGGTCTTTATCCATTCAGACCCTGACGTACTGGCTGGCCAAACGCTCCTGTCCACAACGCTGTACGTTTTTTGTGAGACACAATATAAGAATTTGAATCCATGAATTTTTTATACTTTCTCTCTCTCTCTCTTGACTTCACCGCTTCTACATAGGGACGAAGAAATCTCCCCATCGAGCAATGACCAGCCTTTTAGGGCACATCTTGTTACACACTCATCCGCAACTGCAATTAAAACAGTACAGCTCTTCCTAAACAAAACAAAAATCGAAAATAAGATACGTTCCACAGTGCACTTGCAGCAGCGCCGAGTGCGTCAAAGCGCGCCAGAAACACGGGCGTTGATTGTGTATTCCGGAGCTGTAATTTATTAGCGAGCTCGGCCCGGAATTCGCGAGCGGTTGTTGGACGCCCGAGTCGCGGCTGGGACGAGCACAGTTGAATAATTAATCCGGAAAGCGGTTGCCGACAGTGTTCGCGCCAGCATGGTAACGCTTGTTTTATGCTTGACAGGATATAACGGAGCCTTCCTCGACATGCTGACAGCGCTTCACTGCACAACGCGGGGACCGTGCGGCAAAGTTATTCGATATTTAAGGCAGCCACCAGCTCGCGGTCGTGGTCGGTGTCCGGCTCCAGTTCCCTTTCCCTCTTATTTTGGGTGGGCACCCTAGCCTTGTTTTAAGGGATAAAATGAACGAATGTGGAAATACAGAAAGAAGTGGAAGTGTACGCACAGAGAGGTAAAGAGAAGTAAGGGAATGAATAAATAAAAGATGGAAAAGGAAAGAACTGATAAAAATGGGCTATAGACACTCTATAGACTTCATATACTCTATTGCCTTCCTATAGATATTTATTTTTGTCTACTCATAGTCATAGGTTGTCTATACACTGCTAAAAGTGTATGGCCATAAATCGGTAGATTATCTATGTAATGTCTACAGGATTTGTATTCCCTATAGACTGTTCTCTAGGGTTTGTCTACAGAGAGTCTATAGACCTTATAGACAGGAGTCTATGGACAGTCTATAGACTGACTAAAGAAGTTTTTGTAAGAGAGGAAAGAAAGAAGTGGAGATTATGTTCACTTCAGAAAAAGAGATGAAGGAAGCAAGAAATGATGAAAAGAAGGAAAGAGAGAAAGCAAGTAGTTAAAAGACAGAAAAAAAAGGAAAGGAAAGAAGGGGCGCCAGAAAAGTAAGGTACTTTTCTCGCAGGGGAATTACAAACGTGCGGGTGCCGTATCGGCGCGAACAATCGCGTCTACGCTCCGCCCGCGGGTGGAGCTGGCCCAAAATAAATTCCCAACGCAAGCCTTGCTGGCCGTGCTATAGAGTCGACGGGCATGCGACGTCGCCCTGAACAGCGTCAAGACGAGGGGAGCGAGACAGGGGCGGACTGCCTCCCCGTCCCAGCGACCGCGGAAAGCGGCCCTTCTGCCCGCTTCCGACCTTTGTTCGAATGCTCGGCGCACCGCGCGCATTTACGGCGATTCCGATGTCATTCGCCGCTCGTTTTAGCTGCGACGGCGGTATGTGCGGCGCGTAGTTCAGCGAGCGGAGCCGCTGCGCCGATGGCATCTCCGCTGCGCGCGGCGGCGCAAGGTACGCAATGGCTGGAAGCGCGGATTCTTCTTGGATGCCGCTGTCAGGGGCAGCGAACTGCAAAGTAGCGCGGGGAAAATTTTTTTATTCCTCTCTCTCTCATTCTCGTCCTTGTCTTCCCCATCGATCCTCTTCCGTTTTTCTTTTTCTTTCCTTTCTTTCTTTCTTTCTTTCTTTCTTTCTTTCTTTCTTTCTTTCTTTCTTTCTTTCTTTCTTTCTTTCTTTCTTTCTTTCTTTCTTTCTTTCTTTCTTTCTTTCTTTCCATGTATCTCTTCTTTCGCCTCCCCAGTATTCGGTACCGCCCACACTGAATGCGCCCCGCCCTGACTTATTGTCTGCGTTGGTGCAGGTTTCCAGCTCATAAAGCGGCCAGTAGCCTCAGGTAATTTTTTTCGATTTTCGTTTTGTCTTTGCCATCTTTAAAACACGCGCTACGAGCTCCAACTCGGGAGTTCTAGGAGACTGCGCAGGCTGTGCATTTCGATGGCGCAGGCCTCTATGAACTGTGCCACCCTCGTCGAAGACAGGCCAGTGAATGCCGATTTTCTGATTGTTGATAGCGCCCGCCGTGGCTGCGAGGTGCGTGCGACCTGTGGCTATTCTTACGCGTGATATAATTTCGTTTTGCTTATTATGTCAACTCATTGCACGTGCAATAAACAGCTTTGCAATACGGATTTTCCGCCACATCTCGCCGTGGATTATGTATCCTCTACGTCTTGCATCGTACGTGCCTTTCAAGCATGTGTGCATCCCTGAACGCCATTGATTTGTGTGTTAAATTTTTACTTCGTCACTGTGTTCCATGTTTATTCACTCATTCTCATTATTTCGTCCAAAAAACTCCTCACCCACCTAAATTAATACTCACTCCCTTTTCAACTTAACTCACTCACTCCATCCTACCCACTCACCCACTCACTCCATCCTACTCACTCACTCACTCACCCACTAACTCACTCACTCACTCACTCACTTACTCATTCACTCACTCGCCCACTCACTCACTCACCCACTCACTCACTCGCCCACTCACTCACTCACCCACTCGCTCACTCACTCACCCACTCACTCCATCCTACTCACTCACTCACCCACTAACTCACTCACTCACTCTCTCGCCCACTCACTCACCCACTCACTCCATCCTACTCACTCCATCATACTCACTCGCTCGCTCGCTCACTCACTCGCTCACCCACTCACTCCATCCTACTCACTCGCTCGCTTGCTAACTCACTCACTCACTCACTCACTCACTCACTCACTCACTCACTCACTCACTCACTCACTCACTCACTCGCACTTCGGGCCTAAGTGACCGGCCCCACCCAAATTCCGCCAAAGGACATAGACGAAGAGCGAAGAAGCGCAGTCCCCCCTCGTTTGCCTGGACATGCTCCGACGCATTTCCCCACTGCGCCTCTTCGGCTGTCTCCTGCCGGCCCGTATAGCACCGGCCATACACGCTTTGCCGCTTCCAGGACCCACATAAACACCAATCCCCAGAGAGGGCGCCCGCCCAACGGAAGGAAACAGGCGGAGACTGAGGCGCTAGCTTTACGGCGGCGGCGAAGACAATCGCTAGGCCCCGCTGAGACCACAGATTGCAACCCAAGTATTACCTTCGGCTCCGGCCCATAGGAATACACCTTTCGCCCGGCGGCGGCGTCCGGCTAGACGCTGCGCTGCCGTATATATACACGGCCAAACTCGTAAAAACGAGCTGGAAACCCCTCGCAATTGTAGCGCGGTGCTCGCCGCTCAGTGGGTCGTACTCGCAGCTTCGAGCCACTTTGAAAGTGGTAGTCTTATTTTTCTTTTCCACTATTATTTACGCGACTACTGCTGTGGCTATACTATTCACATCTATTTTTGCTTTCGCAGGCTCTTTCTCCCCTACTTCTGTGGGCATTCGCAGAGCAACTCCTTGCAGCTTTCAATGAGCCCGATTGTTTTTTTTTAGTTCTTTGTGCATCTGATATTCGATTGGAGTTATACCAATCGCAGGCAGTGTGTAAACTCAGCAACGCTCTATTGTCTCGCATCAAAAGGCACAAAGAACAAACGATCACAGCCAGCAACGATGTGCTGCCGCCAATCTACACAACTGCGATGTCTAAAATGGCTGACACACGCGCGGAAACACGAAAAAAATCGGAGCGTTTCACACTTAAAACTGCTCGTACACAGCTGCCTGCTTTTCCACGTTTATATTTTTTTGCGGGGTAGGCGAATGGGGCGATGGAGCTCGTCACACGCGTCAAGGAAGAACTAAGGCTGGGTGGGCAGCTCGGAAACTTCATTTGACCAGTTTGTTGAGACAGGGCAAGCACTCAGTTTTACAGATGTAGAGCTGATAGTATTATCTCATTCGCCTTCGCTTCCTGTTTCATCTCTCTCTGGATAACGCAGAAAATAGATTTTTTTTTTGCTGATGCCACTTAAATGAAGTTAGCAAGGGTTGCCTGTTGACAACAATGGAACCGTTGTTAAATGTTTACGGCTGTATACGCCTTGACCATCTAAATGGTTCCGAAAATGATTGGTATAGAGCGTCTGGAGCACACTTTGCTGTAGTTTACAACCTCATCCTTGAGTACGGCACAGTCTCGGAAGGCACTTTTGAATCAAGCCTTTTGCAGATCTCTACGCAGCAGGCTCGGAGCGCAGCTCATTCGTCAGCACCTCCAGCGGCCGCACAAAACCTCACTCAACACTATCGCAGCGACGCACAGCGGAGCAAAGCGCCATCTCGGAAACCAAGGCGAAAGCAGAGAAACGCTATTTCCTCTCGGCCAACGCCTTCGGCCGCGCGAGAAAAAAGGGGCCCCTGTCATCGCCCAGATGGCGACGCTGTTGCTTGTGACTGGCGGTTTGCAGCAGCGCGTGAAATGACAAAGCGGCACAGAACGAAAGCTGCAGTGTTTTCCATCAGCTTCGTTGTTGCTTGTTTGTTTTGGCAAGGGGGCGCCTTTGCTGCTACAACTGGCCAGTCTAATGTGACCGGAATGTTGCACGCAGTGTCCTTTCGTGGTCGGGACCCGGTGCTCTCGGAAGACGCGGGCGCTGCTAAATTGCTCGGAGTAATCGATATTAGGCGGTACCTTTGCTGCACGCCGGAACACCGCCGTAGCTTCCACTTTCTCGGGCCCACAGGAGAGTAGGGAGGGACGAGGAGATTTCGCTTAATTGCTTGCGAAGGCGAGGTTGACGTGCAAACAAGGGGCAAAGAGCTTTACAGCACGAAATAGAAGAAATGAAGGGGCTTAGAGGAACTGGAGGACTATACAAGAGGGCCCTGTGCGGGTACAAAAAGGATGTGCATGGCAAATTACATGTCCGGGTGAACAATCAAGTCGGCTCGGTTTTAAGTTTAAAAGGCGTGTTAGTCACCGGATCTGCTGTGTGAGCGGACGACCGTTTAGTGAAGAACTAAAATGTGTGCGCGTGCGTGCAAAGCGTTTTCTTTTTAATTGCAGCTCAGTGGCGTTAATTATAAGTCATCAGGAAGCCGATTTCTTTTCCCTGAGTTACCAGAAGCTTCACTTTCTTGAACTTAAATATAATTATATACTGTTCAAGCAAACGTTTCTTCTTTTTTTGCGCGTAAGTAAACACACTACAGATATTTTCAGCATTTATACAACGCAATGGCGACTTGACTTAAACGCAAGAAACCTTACCAGTGAAATTGTGCTGATACTGTTCACCGTTCTTCACCACTGGTTGTCAATTTCCTCCCTATACCCAGGATGTGAAATATTATCCGAACAGACTTCCTTTCCGAAGCCGCGTGAAGGAGCTTGGACGTTTGACTGGGTTTGACTGGATTCCGTAATATTACTATTACACCTTCCAGCCGTCGAAGCAATATCACTGAATCCGATCGAATTTTTAGTTTGTCGCGCAAAAAATCAACCTTACCAACCAAGCGGGCTCGAAGGCAGCTTATCACACCTACAATGTTTTCTCCTCGCTCCATGTTCTCGAAGCGCATTTTACAGTGACAGGAGTAGTAGTAGTCGACGTAACTGGGGGATGGTGCACTGGGGAGGAGGAGGGTCACACTGACGCCCCTGAAACAAGCAATGACAACGTACTGCGCTGAGTGGTCCCAACCGAGTGATGTCACGTGTGGCACTGTGTTCCTCTCCCTCGTAACTCCTCCCTCTGCTGTGACGACCTCCCGAAGCGCATGCACAGACTTCGTCTTGGTTTGATTGGTTTGTTTGTTTTTTTTTGGAGGAAAGGAAATGGCGCAGTATCTGTCTCATATATCGGCGGACACCTGAACCGCGCCTTGAGGGAAGGGATAAAGGAGGGAGTGAAAGAAAAAAGGAAGAGATAGGTGCCGTAGTGGAGGGCTCCGGAATAATTTCGACCACCTGGGGATCTTTAACGTGCACTGACATCGCACAGCACACGGGCGCCTTAGCGTTTTTCCTCCATAAAAACGCAGCCGCCGCGGTTGGGTTCGTCTTTCAGAATTCTGGGTTGGTTCAACACCTCGGACCCATCTCTTGCCACTTCTCAGTTCACAGCGCTTCCTTTAAGGCTATCAAGGAATGGGAGAGAAGAACTACTTGAAGAGCAAGTATGCCTGAAAAGCAAAGAGTGGTCTATAACTGTACATATACGCATGCCATCCTCAAATTCTTTGCCTCGATATACCGCGAAATTAAAATATCTAAAAAGCTGTCGCTGAATCTCGCTTCCGCTGTGGTAACCGCCTTGAGAGAGTTTTTCTTTGTCGTATTCACGTTAATGTGATTATAGCTGCGCAAACACAACAGACATCCCACACCTGTATCCAAAGCTACAAAACACTCCGACTGGCATGGGCATTTCGTCCGATCCAAGCTGTCCTTGAAATAAGCGTCCTGCGAATTTTTTTTTTCTTTTCACTTTTCTGCTTGAACATGGCTGTACCTCAGTGCGCGGTGCGCTCGCGAGCCAAGCCCCATCATCGATAGCCATCAAAGCTGGCCCCGAAACTCGAGAAGAGGAGCAGGGCGGGCTCGAACCTCGAGAGCAACGCGGAGCAAACAGGAGGGGAACCCCAGACGCGCAGCGGGGAGCCAGACGCCGGGTCACGTTGGTTCGCGCGCGAGGGTAAACACGGGTCTCTTCTTTCCGCCCCCGCGCTCCGTGAAAGCATCTCCTACACCGTACCACCGCTTGCGATTCGCGTTGTCAGAGCGCGAGACAAAAAAGAAAAAAATAGAGGGCGGGAGAGAAGAGGAGAAAAGCGCACGTTCGTTTTACCGGGAGTTCATGCGAGTAGGGAGTCAAGGAATTTCCTCGCTATAGCGAAAAATTTACGGAACAGTTCGTAAGAGTTGTCGGTTGCATATAATGCACGGTGTCTGCTACCCAACGACTCAGCAACTACTCTCAATTAGAGTCGAATCTCGTTATAACGAAATAATGGATATAACGACGGAATGACGATTCCTCTTGGAAGCTCGGTCAACACGGGCTAAAACGAATCAATCGCCGGACCCCTTCAACTTCATTATATAACGAAGTTCAACTGTAATTGTTTTCCAGTGCGAAAGCGCCACTTCACTAGCAAAGCTGGAAATTCCGGCGTATATGTGGAGCCTCAACCTTTGACCTTTTACGGAGTGCCAGCAAAGGAGGCCTTGCGGAGCTGCTCTGTAAAGGCAGGGTAGGTCAGGGTAGGTCATGATGAAGTGTGGAAGCGCAAGCACTCAAGGACACAGCAGAGGAGTGGGCAGGACGAGCGCTAAC